>NW_021636757.1:0-54096 GCF_004799145.2 Neltuma alba | reverse complement strand
CAGTAGATATATTTCAAAGCGTGAACAAGCTAAGTGACGGATAATTAATTGGGAATAATTAACTGCATATATATATGGGTTTAATGCGTTTAAAATTTTAGGAAATGCAATACTAACACTGGATACTGTGTTCAAAATAAAGGACTAATTTATATATAGAAGTCAAGGATACTACCAAACTTCATCATTACGTACGTAATATATGTGTGTGTGCGCGCGCGCACCGCATGTATGTATATCTGCCATATCACCCACCCTAATGCATATCTATATATCATTATTAATTTGGAAACACAAAAATTAGTAAGATACATAAAACCAATAAAGCAAAGGTGCCATATAAAAAGCAGGACATCAATTCTTAGATATACATACAAGATCCACACCCCCTATATACGCCTCATATATAACTGAAATTACTCCCAACAAAACAAACACCAGTATATATATATATAACGACAAAACGATTGAGATAAGACAATACACTATGTCGACGCATTTCACTGCTTCACAACTAAAGTAACACCGACTAGTATAAGATTTAGTTTGTAGTTCAAACTGAATTACAGATTAAATCTCATATTAAGGATCAGTAATATGATTAATTGGCCTGTTAGACTGAGAGACAAGTCGAGGCTGATGGTGTATCATGAATGCTTCCCACATATGAGTTCCTCTCGAAGCCTCCAACATTTGCACTTGCACCAGTGCCTCCTGATTCATCTGGCTTTGTGTTTGCAGGTGAAGAAGAGCTCTGAACATTATTATTGCTTCTGCGATTTGCTCTGCGTTGAACCGCTCCTTCTTCAGCCCAGGAGCTTCTTGAGCCGAACCGGAACGCCTCTAGGGCCGAGTTGGCTGGCGCTTGCGAGCCATAACGAGCCACTGGGCTCATGTGGTGATGAAGCCCCGGATGAAAAGGAGGCGACGCTGTGAAGGGAAGACCAGCCATGGTTGAATAATAAGGGCAAAAGTGAGGACCAAAGCGTCCAAAAGTGCCCATATCAAGCTCTTTGTCAATTTTGCTGAGTACACGCTCACGCCTGTGAGCATTTTGGTGTCCGCCCAGAGCTTGAGAGCTATGGAACTTCTTGCTGCAAAACTTGCAACAGAATTTTCGCTGCTGATTATTATTACTGGCCTCCGCTCTTTCTGCTATCTTTTCGTTGTTACAATCCTCGGATGGTTTTGATGATGAAGAGGGTTCGCCCACCATCAGCTTCAGAGTCAGTAGCCCCTCTGATGAGTTGGCCTCCATGGAAGGTGGCTCTGATGATTCCTCACTCATCTTGCGCTTAATGAGCTTCCTGTGCTCAGAATCGCCGAGGATACTCTATCTGACATCGTTGTGGTTAATATTTCTCAGAAGAGAAAGAGAAGGTACTTGGGTATGGGTTATGAAGGAGGAGGGGGTATTTATTAAGAGACTGAACAACATTGCATATTTCCATGGAAGGAAATGTATATATCTGTGTTGGACCAAGTGGAACGCATATATGCTTTACATAGTAAGGTGTTTAAGGAGAGTTCGCGGGGTCTTTGACATAAGGATTAAGGAAAATGCTTGGGAAACACTTCATAATATGTAGATAATGTTGTCTACACACATTACATAAGCACCTTAGAATTTTTGTTCATGTATTTAATTGATATAATTTTTTGTTTTTTTTTTTGGGGAGGGGGTGGGTGTGTTTAGACTCTATGTTTCCTTATAGTCTGATTAATTACCGGGAATGTATTTTTCAATTCATCGTGTAATTTTTTTTTCAAAAAATTAAAAACAGCACACTAGTGTTGTTTCAATTTTGGATTAAATATCATTTTTGCTAGTACTTTAAAGTTAATCTAGAATAAAGAATTACTACTTACTACTACTCGGTTCTTAATATAAAAGCTAATTTGACTTGTATTTTGATCTTAAATATAAGATCCCAATCTATTTTGGTTTTATATTTATTTATTTATTTTAATTTATATTTATCTTAAACATAAGATAGTTCTTGTCCAGATAGTAGTTTTAACTAACACACTTGATTAGTAAAATATTTTAAGAAATACAATACTTATTTATTAAAAATAACTAAATTATTTTTTTTTTAATCTACTCAAATTATTCTACTAGCTTTTATATTACTCCTAAAGATGAGAGGTAGTACTTATTTATTTAATTATAATATTCTTGCAAACATGACCAACACCGTTCGTTCATGCAACTATCGACCGCATATGCTTCATTATCGTTCTTTGAGAAAATTAGTTATGTTTTACGTATACTGCAGTAATAAATTTTTAAAAAAAAAGGACAGATTATTATCTATAACTAGGAAATAAATTATGCTATAAGAGAAAACTAATTATTGGCTGCCGAATATGAAATCAAATCATTAAATTGTCACGTATAAGTTCAAAGGCTAGGCGTCAAATCAAGCTCTGGAGTTTCAGTACGGCGGGAGGAATGGAGCTGCGAATTTTGAGAACATCTTATTACAAAACTTGCAACGAAAGCTTGAGATGCTAACTTCTGCAGGTTTGGAAGGTCTTCAAGGGCTGATTAAGAGCTTCCTGGAGTTTTCGTCGTCTTCGATCTGATCTCTCCCTTATATATATTTTTTGGATGTGAAAACTGAGATTTTTTGGACTGAAGTGAAAACTCAGCTGAATAATGTGAACTGATGATGATTTAGGGTTTTAATTGAAGTGATTCATGGCCTTGAGGCGAATTCTTATGCGCACTTTATCAATTTAGTTCCTCTTGACTAATTAATTATAGACTGGAGATTGAAGGTCAGGCTATGATGAATTTATAATCATGCTGTAAGAAATTAAAAAGTAAATTTTTTATGCCTGAGCCTGTGATGATACGATTTTTTTTTTTCACCTGAGTGATTATACAGATAGTAAAATAAATACTTTATTTTAACTTTAACATATTAGTTAAATACATTAGAAATTTTGAGCATAAAAATTTTATTTATAAAAATATAACTGTCACAGTTTTTTTATATTTCCGTATATAATATTATGAATATTTTTTATATGACTTTGTTCGGCCTGAAAATATTTTCCATCCGATGACAATGAATCAATTAACATTAGCTTCCATTTTAAGGCCGCCACACGAGTGTTGACTGCTGACTATTGACCGTACGGTTATTTTGCAATAGTTATTGATATAACGGAAACTTAATTATTTATTATTATTGTTTGTTTTGCCGACGAATGGTACAGATTATTGGAACTGAAAAGGAACGCGGTTATGATTGTGGTTTATAATTTTTTGGATGAAACACACCTAGTTAGCAAGGACTCATCATCTATATTTTATATCTCAAAAGAGATAAGTTTAAAGACATAGAAGCTTACTATTACTTAAAAACTACAAAAAACGGGAAAAAACAAAAACACTTCCTTATTTATTTTAAAATACAACCATAGAAAATCTTACTATCACCCTAATAGCAAATGGGCGTCATGATACATACAATCTTGACTAGGTCAAAATATACA
Organism: Neltuma alba; assembly: GCF_004799145.2. Taxonomy (NCBI): domain Eukaryota; kingdom Viridiplantae; phylum Streptophyta; class Magnoliopsida; order Fabales; family Fabaceae; genus Neltuma; species Neltuma alba. Next base: position 50,589 of record NW_021636757.1, on the reverse strand, counting down.
TAATCTTGTGCATTTTAATATTTTATCCCCAGAATTGCCATCAATGATAAACATGTCAGAACATCTCACTTCTTCACCATTTTGACTGCCAATTATACATAAATTTAGTGGTTTGCTTGGTTCAAAAAGTATTTAATTTAAATCATAGTCTAATGAATTTGATGATTTTATGAATCCACTTGACATAATAATTCTATACATAGACATAATTTTGAATTTTCTCGAGCCATAAGAGAAGAAAACTTCTTATACGTTTTTAAAGGGGGTGTATTGTTTATCTATCCTAATGAGCTGTTTCCCGAATCGTTGTAATTAATGTTCAATCCCAAAGAGAGGGGAGAGATCAGAGAGTGGGTTTAAATTTAGTGGCATGTTTGGTTCAATTCCATAGATGCATCTTGCTAATTCAGACATTCAGCTGACAAAATAAAATAGTACTATCTCCAATATTTAATATAAGACTTCGTTTGACTTTTATTTTGGTCTTAAATATAAGACCCCAATATATTGTCTCTCATATCTATTCATTTTTTCCCAAGATGATCTTTCTAATAATAATTGTTCTAGCCAATACACTTAATTAACAATGATATTTTAGGAAATACTATAACTATTTATTATAAATAACTAACCTAACTTATTTCCTGAATCTACCCAGATTAATCAACTAGTTCTTATATTTAGGATCAGAAGTAGTACAAGTTAATCTGATTACAACGAATCAAATAATCCTCATTACATAACTTTGATTGCGTAATCTGGATTCAAATTTACATGAATCAACGTACACACATCTATAATTATTATGCCATTACATTTTTTATCCCTAGCATTACGTTCCCTGTGGTTCTTTGAACCAAACGGGCACTAGGGAGAAATAAAAATTGACCCCTCTAAGGTCTACCTACAGCGTAGGAAGTACGGATATGACACAAATAAGCGCAAGGCACCACGTTAATATAATTCTTAGGTGTCCTAATAAATTCTCTCTGCTGTAGAGACAGGGCGCAAGAAAACCACAATGACCGTAATGTTATCTTTGCTACCTCGTTCCACTGCCTCGGTAGCCAATCTCTTTGAGCACATTCCTGGCTCTTTCACTGTATCTTTGATTATGCTTATAACTTCTTTATTGCTCATCACATCCCACAGTCCATCACTCGCCATCACCTGATCACAATCTTTTCATTACTACCTTTCCACAATATTCATATCACAGTATTGCTAGAAACAAGACATTTCATGACACTCCTTACCAAATATTCATCGTCTGAGGATAGAGTAGTTTCAGTTATCTCCGGTTCTGCAGTTACAGCCGGCTTCAGATCGTCATCCCCAATGGAACGTGTAACCTGTGAACAAGAGAGTTAACTTCACTTGCAAGCAACTGATCATGAATGTATCAGAACTCGTGATTCACAAATTGCTGGTTGGAAGTTTGAACAACATGCCTGGAGTGCAGGAAGGCCAACCCTCCAGGTATCAACTTGCCAGCGAACTTGCCCTCCATTACGAATAACACGCTCTCTCTCTTCAGGACAGCTTGCAACATGATCCTAATTAGATAAGACCTGATTAGCGAGAAGGGTGGTATTTAAAGGAATGAAATAAAGGAATAGAGCTGCTTTTAACTCACTTTGCTTAGAGCAATGGGAGAACCAGCGCGGCATAAGATTGTCCTGCAATCACCACTGTTAGCAACAAAAAGCTTGTTTCTGACTACAAGAGTGACAACCGCTGTACAGCCAGGATGCCAGTCCTTCTGGGTGACTCTTCTGGATTTACGACAGGAATCAAGCTCTTCTCTGAAGGCATAATCTGTTTTAAGGAATGCCTCAACGAGTGTGGTAGCTGGACTGCATATTTGAACATGCTAAGGCAATCTATCCCTCAATATACAGGAACATAACTTAGAAGGGGGAAAAAATAGAAGGGGGAGAATCTCAAGTGAAACGTACCTTCCTATAGAACCTAAAGCTTGCAGGAATCCTGGCAAGGCTTGAGCAGAAAACTCAGCAGCTGCTGCACCTGCATGGGGTGCCAATTTATTCATTAAGATCAGCTTGAAATTGCTTTGTTCAAAATTTTCGGGGTACTTTGATATTTCAGTTCTCTCAAGTTAACTTCAATAGGGATGCCGAAGCCAGGAGTTCAGGCAGTCTCGCATTAATTAAAGTGAATGGGCTAGATGCTCTTGTAATAATAATATCCTAAAACAATGCGGATACTGATACTAAAACACTAGCGAATACCTCTATGGCCGTCAAAGATGCCAAAAGCATGTACGTCCTTTTCATTGCACATGCTGGGAAGAATGAAATGTGTGTCCTCCATGGTCTCCCTTCTCGCACAGGTAGCATAAGATCCCCAAGAAAGTGTTGGACAGTGAGCCAAAGGCTCATCAAAAGCCCTATGCCAGGTTCTCAATTTAGAATCAGTTCCACTGGAGGATCTCTTTGAGAGAAGTTCTCCCAGGGTAGACCAATTAATGCTCTCTTGATAAGCCTGAAGGTGATTATTGCTCCCGTCTACAACCTGATTGTCACGCAACTTACAAGGTCTGAGGTGTCCATCGTCACCGTCCCTTCTGTGCTCAATGATGGAATCAAGCTCCTTAACTATATAATCAAAGGAAGGTCTATTTTCAGGTTTTGCATCCCAGCATCTCTGTATTAATGCTAATAATCTTGAAGGTACACCCGACTCCTGAGCAGCAAGGACTGGCCTTAATCCATCAGAAACAACAGCTGCTGTTAGTTGCTGCTCTGTATAGTTCATCTCGAGTACTGTGTGAGCCTGCCAGCGCCATATAAAAATAATAATTAAACAAATTGTGATAGCACGCATGTCAATAACTCAAAATAAAATATTTAGATAAGGAATGCTTCCAATATGCAGAACAAACAATTCCGACATGATAACTAGCAATCCCAGCAGAAGTTTTAGTTTCTAACACAAAATGACAAAAGCCCATCTTAGAAAAGGACACAATTCCGCTTTATGCTCTTGTAACTTAAAGGTTGAACGTTTCAAACGAAAATAATATCATGATAAAGGCAATATATAATTCATATGGCAAGCTCTAGCAGGTTTTACTTTCTAACCGATCCTTTTGTAAAATAAGCATCACTTGATCATGTACGGAAGTGACCCTTCCTCTATGATTTCTTACCCCAAATAGACCATATGCATTACCCCATCCAAGAATCATTCAAACCTCACAGATAACAACTTTCATTGAGTTATAAGAATATAGACTATATCCAGATTTGTTTAAGGGTGAATTTTTTCGGGATATATTTTTAAAAATATACGTAATGAAAATACTTACTGACAAGTTGACATAATCTTTTTTCACAAAACAGAAACCCCAACTAGTCTTATCAGTGACCCAAAGTTCCCTTAAGAATGATGACAAGGAAATACACCAAAATTCTAGAAAACAAAAATAGGGCAACGCTCATCTTCACACATTAAAAAAAAAAAAAAGGAAAAGAAAAGAAAAGATGCAAAGATAATGTGAGCATGTCATATAACATACAGAACGTGACATGATATTGCAAGCATAACAAAGTACCCATGTAAGAAATAGGCTGACCTGTGCTTCTGCACGAAGATCAGTATATGGTACAACACCTGTAAGGAGTTCGCTGCAACAAATACAACAGACGTCTTATGCAAAGCGGAAACTTGATTAGAAAACAAAAACTATACATATATGCTTATTAATTATGAGTTATGACCAAATAGAACCGCTCAAGCATCAACTTATTTGGTATCATGACCAGCTTATGTGGCAAAGTGAGATGTCAGAATTAATACTTTAAGCAAACTGCCATCTAGCATTCATAAGCAATCTTGCATTCAAATTTGATTTCCTGAAAAGTTATGTTCTACTCTGTATCTTTATGTAAATGCACTGGTTGAAGAAAGTAAAAAGATGTGCTAGGAAGCCAAACCTTATTCCAGACAGAGGGGGGTTTGGATAAACATATTTTAAATCTAAAATGCATTTGTAAGACTTGAAAACCAAACCACGCAATTTATCAAGCCTTAATAGCTAACCACAACTAGTGAAATTATGTTACCACCACATTTCTAAAATAGTAGATGATGAAAAGCATCAGATATAACCTGGCAACTGCCTTGAATTCACTTAGCTTTCCTGAAAAACAAACAAAATGGAATGATAGAAGTGATATTGTCTCTTACTTGATTGTCACCCCAAAACTGTAGACATCTGATTTTTCTGTGTGCAGCTCCTTCTTTAATATTTCAGGAGCCATGTAAATTAGAGTTCCAACCATATTTTTTTTATGAAAACCACCAGTCGGCTTGCCAGAAGACTTCCAATTTTCAAGAGAAACTCTCTTAAGGTCATTCTTGTATTCTGCCAAACCAAAATCTGTGAGGTGTGGATAAAGATTTTCGTCAAGCTGCATCACAGAGACAAAATGGTTAGTTGGCTAATGCATAATTACTGCATAATTCTGTCAAATATTAAAACAACACCAAACAACTTAATGATCAAAAGATAGGGAGAAATTTACAAGAATATTTGCTGGTTTCACATCTCTATGTAGTATCCCAAGGTTATGAAGATACTGCAAAGCTTTAGCTGCAAGATAAGTGATGGGAAGGAAAAGAACTGTCAGACTAGTTATTCTTGTACAATTTCCTTGCATGAATACAGTTTTCAAACTACAATGGTTGGATAACAGTTTGATGCAAACGATCCCCTGTCTACATTTGAAAGTATTTTCCAAAATTATTTAACTTTTTCAATTCCTTTATTTGCCCATTTCGTGAATATAATTAAATATATTTAATTGAGTTTTATAAAGGAAGCTACAATGCCAATTAACCAATCAAATTTGCAAATAGATTTATATGCTAGTTATCAAATTTTGGGCTGAAACGTCAAAAGTGAACACCTATTAGGCAATCGCCTTTTCAAGAAAACACATACGACATTAATAGCTACTGTAGAAAAGTAAATGCAAAGAACTTACAAAACTATTTCTAATCGTTCTATTTAAACTTCTGTTTGTAGTCCAAAAAGTCCAAGAAATTTAGTGTCTTGCTATTTGGTAAAAGAACTGATGAGGTAGATCATAAGATAAAACCTTCCAACCCATATGCTGATCCGTTAAACAACTAATTGAGATAAGGATGATTTATTGAAAGTAATTTCTAAACAGAACAAAATCTTAACTATACCTAACTGAATTATTATCATAAGTGCGTAACTGACACTCGGGGTCCATTCTTCCAAGTGTAACTTTTGTGCAAGGTTGAGAGATTCATAGAATTTGAAGAAAAAGAGGTAATTGGGCGGCTTTGCATGAGCAGCAATTAGCGTTGCTATCGCCGGGTGATCTAACTTGCTGCATTATTTAAGAACAAAGAAAACTGTGAGGTGAAAGCTGCATGCCTAATAAATATGATTGGAGATAACAAAATCTTTTAGATGAGGGTAAAGGTCATAACACGCTCCAAACATGCAAAGACCCCAATAGGATTATACAAACAGAAGATGCTGCGTGAGAGAGAGACCATAACAGCTGTAATTCTTTGTGGAACTTGTTGATATCTTCCGTAGTTGACAGGATAGGTTTCTTGACAGCAACCTTGTTCCCATCTAAAGTCCCTTCGTACACAAGACTCTCCGCCCCTATGATTGCCATTATAAGCAAAGTTACAACTTATTTTCAATAGAGAAACACAAGCACGGGCTGAATTAAAATGAGCGGCAGATCAAACATCCAAACATGCCTCATGTCATCACTCTCATGACAGAAATGTAAAGTCGCAACTCTTTAAAGAAAAACTACAACTGACATTTGGCTCAAACAAAGAAGAGCTAAACGGTTCAATGATCCAAAAGCGAAAGTAATCAATAGGAATGTTCATGAAAAGATACGCCCTTCTACAGTATCTCTCTCTCAAGCCAGTCCTAATTCTTTCTCAAAAACAAGAAAAAGTCAGAACTTGGGAAATGACAGAAGCTTAAAACTGCAGAGGCTTTACCTCTGGCAATTGGAGCTAAAAGAGAATAAGAGGAAGGAGGAACATGGAGAGGAATAGAAGTGCTGGAACAGCAGCCCCTAATGCACGTGTTGGGCACCATAATCTCCAAACCCATCTCTTTCAGAGCTTCTTCTCGGGGCTGCAGGTAGAAGATGAGGAGGTGGCGGAAGAAGAAACAGAGAATTTAAAGTTGGGTGAGAGGCCTGGCAGAGGAAGAATACAAATAGAAAGAGACAACGGAAAACGGAAGAGAGGGGTCCGTTGTTGTATTATGTTTTTGGTGATGGAAATTTCGTGTTGCAATTGTTTGTGGCCTCTGTTTGGCCGCCTCATGCCTTCTCTCCCTCTCCTCCTCCCCATTCGCCCAGCAACAACTTGTCCAGAAACCAACAAAAGCAGACTTTGCTCGTCATTAAAACTTGAGATACTCATATGATAAGTGCTCGTATCAATAGCTTTCTATACATCTCGAGCTCATTTAGTAAAAAACTAAGGATTTTTTTTTGCCAAAAAAAAACTGAGGATTAAAACTAAGGATTGAAACACTTAATTTAAATGCGGGTATAATAGAATAACAATACAGCCGATATTTTTATAATTTGTGAATAAAAATGTTGTTATTATTAAAATATATAAATAGGATTTATTCTCATTTTTTGTAATAAAAAAATCCACCATTCACACGAGTTGTTAACAAGATGAAACGCAATAAATTACCTCAAAATCAAATAGTAGAGTGCGGGTGGCTTTTTCTCCTTCGGCACTATTACGTGACCATGAATGTGATTAAAAGGCAAAAAAAAAAAAAAACTGCAATAAAATCTCAAAAGAAAATATAACAACTAAAAATTTTCAATAATAAAAATGACAAATTTTTTAATTTGTTATTGAGTTTTTTTTTGTAGTTATTTTCTGGAGAGAATTATAATCAGATTCTCAGGAAATGATAAAATTACCTTAAAGTCTGTTAACAAGTTAGGCTGATCATTTGTTATTAAGACTTTTTATATATATTTTTTTTTGAAACCTCGTGATAATTCTCCCTATTTTCTTTGGTTGGGAACTCATCATGATTCTCCCAAAAAAATAATAATGAGGTGGAAATTATCGTGAGGGTTGACGTCATCCGAAAGCTGCCAGTCTCAATGGGAGATTTTTAAGGAAACTGGATTGTTTTTTTTAACGATGAAATATGAATATAATATTTTAACAGGCGAATCATTTTTTCTGTTACTAATATAAATATGAAATATAATTTTCCGTCTCCACATTGTGAACTGGAGATGACTTAATTGTCAAATTCTTCAGGCCCAAAAAAACTGAATCTACTAATCTTTCAGTCATGACTTAACTAGCCCAGTATCAACGTGGGTTATAAAAGCAATTATGAAGCCCATCAAAGCCCAATCTACAAGTACAAGGACCACTTTGATAATGCAAGCCGACATAATCAGATTTTGGGCCTATGAAAGACCCTCGGCCTTTCTGTCTTACGAAGAAAACACAAAACCGCCTTAGCAGCCAAGTTCGGAAGTTGCGAAACCGGTATTCTAGGTTCCATTTGCCGTGGAGAAGAACTGGGCGGCGACAATGAAGCTCCCTAGCTTCTCTGTTTTTTTGCTATTGCTTGGTGCTTTCCTTATTCTCTGTGGGTTTTCTGAATTTGTTTATTGCACCAGAGGGGACGAGTTCATTGGGATGAAATTGGGAGGGATTCACAATATAGAGGGCACTCATAACAGCGTTGAGATCGACAGCCTTGCTCGTTTCGCAATTGAAGAGCACAACAAGAAAGAGGTATTGTCTTTGATTTTATCTATTGCGATTCTTTCTCCCGAATGATCGAATCATGAGTTTTGATGCGTTAGCTTTTCGATTTCGCGGTTCTCTAACTATTGACCCAGGTCGAGGGATTCCCGTTTGCGTTTTCTTCTTTGTTCGGTAATCTTGTTTATTTTGTAATTGTTAATTGAAAGTTATCCCTTTAGGTTTCTTCTCTTTCACCAAACAAACCTCCCCCCCCAAAAAAAAAAAAAAAAAATTCCTCTTCTCCCTGTTTCGTTTTGAAATATATGAATTATATTGAGATATTAGAAGTAGCATCATTTTTTCTTGTTCGTAAGCTGAAAGAGAGAGGAGAAATAAAGATTTTTTTTAGTGCTTTTCCTAAATACCGATTGATATACTCCCTTCTTCATTCGTATCCAATGAAATCGGCGGGTGGTCGTGTCATAGCTTGCCAACTTAACCCTCCCCCTCCCAGATTATTAAATTAATTGTTCAGCTGCAATCATGATTTTTATTTATCTGAAATCAGAATTCACTTCTTGAGTTTACGCGGGTGTTGGAAGCCAAAGAACAGGTGGTAGCTGGTAAGTTATACCACCTTACGATGGAAGCAAGTGATGCGGGAAAAAGGAAAATATACGAAGCCAAAATCTGGGTGAAGCCCTGGATGAACTTCAAGCAGTTGGAGGAATTCAAGTATGCTCAAGACATCTCTCCCTTTACAACTTCAGACCTTGGTGTTAAAAAAGGTAACTAGCTGATTCTGATTTCTATATCTCTTTTCCTGGCAGTAAATGTAGGTATTATGCCATGTTTGTTCCCTGTGAGTTATAGCTAGTGGGGGTTCCGGAAAATTTTCACAATATAATTGAAATTGTGTTTTAAAAGTTAAAAATTAAATGCCAAGCATGCTCCTTTTTTATTTAGTGTTTGTGTGTGTTTTTATAAATATGAGAGGTATTATGTTTCTCAAAGTTGGTAGCCCTTTTAAGATGGACACAGATTAGGATGGCATGATGTGCCAATACATGACCCTGATGTCAATGATGCGCCTAGTTATGCTGTTAAGTTTATTGCCCAGAAGTCCAATTCTGTCTCCTTACCAGCTTCTTGAGATTGTTCTGGCTAAGGCCAAGGTTGGGTCTCCTACTGGTCTAATTCTGTTGATCACATTCTTCCTCTATTTAAGTGCGCTGTCTCCCTTCTTCCGATCATTACTTGCCTGCATTGTCCTTCATTTGTATCTACTGTTTTTTGGTCGTTGCTAATCTCTTCCTTATCCCCATGCGTTGGCTTGATGCAGGTCGCTAAAGATGATGTCAAATTTAGCTTGCTTCTGAACGTTAGGAGGGGAGTTAGGGAAGAGACGTATAAGCAGCTGGGGGGAGGAAGGTTCTATTTGAGCCAGATGCGGCAAGATCAGTCCTGAATTGATTAGGATTTAAATTGGCTTTTGTGTGGAATGTTGCTTCTTTAGTCTTCCCCGAGCATGAAAACTGTCTTTTATTATTAAAAAATAAAATAAAACTGTCAATGTATATAGACATTACAAAGTACCCTCATGTAACGTTCTCCATATGTAAATATATACTTAGTTTTGACTCCAAGCTTTCCCGTGATTTTTATCAATGTGCCATTTTATGACATACAGGAATCCAGCCGATATTGGCCATTAGTCCTTCATGCTGCCACCCCACATCTGAACAAGCCACAAAACAATGTTGGTCGCTGCTGCACTGGAATTCAACTCTATTGTTTCATTTCATGTTTTGCAACTTTTCAACATTTTATATCGGTGCAAAATTTAGAAGGAGACAAATGGAAACCAATATAAAGGATGTCCCTGCATCCTGATACTGACTTATAATGATAGTGCTGGAAAGCAGCAAGGGTAGCCAAATTCACAGGGTTATATCTCGGCGGGCACGCGTTTATACAAGTGAGAGGGTAGCCTGGGGGTGGCCACGGCCTGTAGTGAGGTCCTCATGTAGGTCACCAACCCGGGGTTCTCTGACATGTCAATCTCCTCCGGCCTCATTCCTTCCGGTGGGGTCCAACAGAAATGGTGAAGTAGGTGACCCAACATGGAGGTCACCAGGTTGATTCCGAGCTGTGCTCCCGGGCACACCCGACGACCCGCTCCAAAAGGCAACAGCCTGAAGTCATGGCCCTTCATGTCCACGTCCTCCTCAAGGAACCTCTCGGGTCGGAACTCCAATGGGTCCTTCCAGACGGCCGGATCACGAGCTATGGCCCACACATTAACGTGCACGTTGGACCCTTTGGGGATGTCATAGCCTCCAATCTTGACGTTGGCATTGGCTCTGTGTGGGAGCATGAGCGGAGTTGGAGGGTGCAGCCGAAGGGCCTCCTTGGCGACACACTGCAGGTAAGGAAGGCCAGAGAAGTCGGGCTCGGACATGACCCGTTCAAACCCGATAACCCGGTCCAACTCCTCCTGCGCCTTCTGCTGCACCCTGGGGTTTTTAATCACCTCAGCCATGGCCCACTCCACCGATATCGCGGTCGTGTCCATTCCTGCAGTGATCATGTCCTATACAGAATAAAGAATAAAGAGGTTATGACTAAAATCCATATCGTTTTTTTCAGTGGGGCAAAAAAATGAACAAACCAAGCTTCAAATCAAAGTAATAAAGAAAGAGAAAGAAGAGATACCCAGAGAAGACCGATGATGGTGTCTTCGCTAAGGTCATATTTGTCCTGCAAAGTGAGGAGGGCGTCAACGAAGTGTTGCTTGGCGCCGCCAGAGAGCTTACGAGCCTGAGTGTGCTCTTCCATGATGGCTCTGGTGAGTCTGTCCCTGCGAGCGCCGTGCTTGGCAAAAGCCTCTTCTTCGAGAGGGAACATCCAGCGGAGCCAGGGGATGTGCTCGGCCATGGCGAGAGAAGCTCCCAGCTTGAGGCCATTGGCCACGATGGCCTTGAACTCCACTCCTTGTTCGTCCATCACCCCCTCTGAGTTCACAAATCTCTTTCCAAACGCCAGCCTTGTTATGTTGTTGAATGCCACTGCTCCCAGGTACTTTCTTCACCATCACGCTTTTCCCTTCATTTTCTGCACCGCCAATTTCCCATCTCCATTCATTTTTACATTTACAGTGAACAAGCCGAAGCTTGTGAAAAAAGCGTGAACTAGAAATAAATCTTTTTCATCCAAATCAAACTTCTTTTTCGTGAAAGACGCTGACTTTTCACCAAAGAGTGCAGTAGGTTTAACGTGATAAACAAGTACAGCAACTTATCACCTGAAAAATAATAAATAAGTCTAGCAACAAGGTCCAGCCAACTCAGTTGGCCCCCCCAAAAAAAAAAAAAATCCCCACCAATCCTGCCAACCCTCTTAATTTTTCTCCGGTAATAATTGTTAAATTGTTTTGGTGGCCATCTTAGACGGTGGGAGTACAGCCACACCCAAATAAGTAAATTAATGGCCTCTCAATTTGTTCAGATTATTCTAACATACAAAACTTTAAGAAAGAAGAAGATAGAAATTAATGCATCGGCTAGCAGAGACAGATGATAGGAGTTTTGGGACGTTAGTTTTCCAGAACATTGTATATAACTGCCTCTTTTTTTAATAACCATCATTTGATGTGTCTGAGTAGCTTAATTCAATGTTTGATTTTGATGGGTGGGCTGCTCTTTTATTCATCACAGGCTCCCTTCCTTGAATGAAAAGGAAGACTACCTAAAAAGTATGAACTAAACATAGAAGAGCATTTACGAAAACAAGATAAGGACTCTTAATATGGAGCAAAAGGACAAAAAAGAAAGGTACACCATCCAATATGTTCAACAGTTTAAGGATTGCACGTTTCCTTCCGGGCGATGAGTCATCGCTACAGATGAAGCATCAATATCGCCTAAAATACTTGGAAAAAAAATCAAGTCGGCTACTCGCTATTGACTTGTCTTTGTTTGGACAGGGCATCTGAACTTTCGGTTCATATGCATCAAAATATACACAATATTTAACGACAAAAAGTTTAGATTTATATGCCCTTTCCTCTTCATATCAGATTATTAGACCTGGATAAATGAAAATATGATGACATCATGGGTATGATTTACTTAAAAACCATAGAATCATGTATGAAATTTATACCCCTATCGTTTTTTATTATTTCAACAGTCCTGTATTTATAATTTATCACCATAAAGAAATAAAGAATTTCACTTTAATTTCTTTCCCTTTTAAGGTGAGAAAAGGCTAATTTCTTCCTCGGTCATGTCTCTTCTGGGCATTGGATAAAATTCAATAGATAGAGTTTTGCAAATCATAACTTGCGAGCAACTCAACAGAGGTGTTATTGTATACATATATTGATGTCGATTTTATGCCCTCGATCTGATTGATAAAAGCCATTATTATACCAAATTTATGTATTACTGCGTCTATAGATGAACGTTGATTGATATCTGGAATCTAATCGGCAAACCAAACATTTATGAAGTTACAGTGTAAACTATCCCTGCTTCTCCATTAGTGTTTACTAGAGAGGAGAGAGCAAAACAAAACGCAACGGAAGAATTTAGAATTTTGAAGGTGAAGAAGGAGAATTTAGAAACATAACGAGGGGGAAAAGGCACTCAGATCACATGTGGAATAACAAAAATTTGAAAGAAACGCAAGAATTAGCGAGTGAAGAGGGCGACGAACAGAGAAAGAATGAAGTAAAGGGGCAAGACAAAAAGCAAACATACCAGGATTTGTGGAGTCCCTGTATATGGACTCAACCATTGCGGTGACCTCGTCTTCTCGAATCGGTCTCAAGGCTTCGAGGCGCTTGGGAGAGAAAAGCTCGAGCGTGCAGACCTTTCTGACCTTCACGTAGTGAGGCCCGTAATCAGCCCATATGAGATCCTTCCCGTCTCTGCTAAACTTGGCCGCCGATCGGCTCCTGTGCCTGTCCGCCAATTGCTGATCGTGCTCCTTCAGCACCTCTCTGGCCAGCTCCGAGTTGGAAACGATGACGTTCAGGGTGGAGCCGAACCACACCGATATGATGGGACCATAGGATTGAGCCCACTCGGCGAAGCAGCGGAACCTGACGGGCTTGATGTCGTAGAGGTTGCCGACGACTGGCCAGGGGCGTGGGCCCGGAGGCAGCCTGAAGCGCAGGCGCTGATACAGCTGGTAGCAGAGGAAAAGGCCGAGGATTGAGATGGATATGAGAAGTAACGCCATTGAAGAAGAAGAAGAAGAGAGGAAACTAAAGTTGAGAACAGAGGTAAGGGGTCAGCGAGAGGTTGATATATACGATGACAGGGGAGGGAGTTGGTGAACTGAATTATGGATTATTGTGTGTATAAAAATAGGGAAGGCTTGTTTTGAGAATTGAGTGAAATGAATGACGTGAGGACGAGGGAGGGAAGGTGAGTGAGGATGAGTTACTGAGTTGGGGGACTCACAGAAATCGGAATCCCAAACTGTGGGTGCCAGGAACCCGCCTGTGTTTTTATCATTTGAATGTAAATTAATTATTGTTGTTGTTTATCATCCTTTGTTCAATTTAAAAAACTCCGTCATAATTATAAAAGATCAAACTTGCAACCTCAACAAAAAAAAAAAGTGCCTAGATTTAGGGTTCCTTTTTTTTTTTGGACCGGATACTGTTTGGTATTAATATTATAAATACACGAGGGTCGCGTATAAAGAAATGATGGTCTATATATAGATATATATAAAAGAAATTATGTTTGATGGAAGATAATAGATGGAGGGTGAGAATAAAGAAAGGAGGGGCATAGTGGAGCGGTTGGTGAGGGAGAAGTGTGGGGACATTTGATTTGAGGAGCACCGCAGGGGCGTGGATTGTGGATGAGTGAAGAAAGAAAGAATCAAGGGTTGGTGATGATGTGGACCCCTTTCGTTCAATTTTACTCTTGTTTTTTTATTTAAAAGTGATACATAAATGGGTTCTTATTTTATACTCACCGCCACCATAAGCTCCATGCGGATTGTCTTGATTGGTTTGAATTTAAATTTTTTATGTATCACTTTTAAATAAGGAAAAGTGTATTACTGATCATTAATTTTATTTAAAAAGATAATTAGGTGCTTTAATTTTATAAATTGAATTGTTTGTCATTTATTAATATTATTATTCTCAAGTGATGATATTTTACTCTAATTATTCTTATTTTAAAAACTTAAATTTAGCCAAAAATGTATATCTAGTCATTTCAGCATTTTTTAATGAAACTAAATGTATTGGAATTACATGAATCAAAATACACTTTATTAAATTAATTGGTAGTAAAACTTTATATAAGTTAAAAGACTAAAATAAACTGTTATTATTCAATTTATTTATTTTTTAAAAATATAGTTATAGTCATAAGATCATTGTTCTTTCAGATCCTGCAACTATTAAAATACAAAAAAAAATGATTTAAAGCATACAACTATTAAAATAAAATAAAATTTAAAGTATGCAGATTAAAATTGATATGAAACATCTAAATCAATTCGTTGCTCTGAATTCATCACTGATAATTTATGCTCATAGCATAATATATGATTCTTACATAAATTTAATTGGCCTTCAAACTAAGTTAGGGTTGGGGCGACCAGCATGAATATGCCAGCAGGATGTTGAGTCCAAAAAAAAAAAAATGCCAGCAGGATGATGAACCTTGTGACAGCACATCCCCCCCCAAAAAAAATGAAAATAATAATTATTTTATCCTGTGTGATTAATCACATGCATTGTTGAATTTTCAGCAATATAAGTTCCTTTTGTCGAAATTTCAAGTGAGTTGCACCGATTTTTTTTTATTACTAAAATATGATTGCTTAAACTTAACAACAATAGCATATCGTTAAACCGTTTGGCGAAAGAAATTATAGATAATGACAAATTAAATAACGGACTAACAATATGGTCGGTGAGATGGTGAGGGTTGAACGCCAAAGGGCAGGACATTTAAACGATGTTGCAATTATTATTATTTCGGCCCAGAAAAAAGTAACGCTGTAATTAAACGGTGCAAATGCATTGTGTTGGCGGCAAAATTCTGTTTCGAGAGCCGCGGAAATTACATTTAACTGAAAAGATGCCATCTATCATACAAATTTTTATCAGGACACAGTAAAAAATTTTATGGAGTATTTGGCTTTAATTTGTGACAACTTTAGTCCCCATGTTCCATGAATTATATAATTTTATTTTTAATAATATAGGGACTAAAATTGTAATTTTTCGGGTCAAAACATTATTATTTTTTTAAAGCCCCTCTTTCTTTGAATGGATTTTTTTACCTGAATTTCTTTGGATGGTTCAGACCGTGCGTGTGTACTGTGTAACTGCATCCGGGGATTGAGTGAATTTGTGATTGAACGGGATGGTGTGTGTTTAACGTCAGTGACCAAACTCCTAACATCCTAACACACTAACACTTCATTGCGTGTAGTAGATGTTCGGGTCTTAGTCGCACCTAGGAGTCATGTAGCATGTGATGGGAAATTAATAAGGTTGGCTTTTTGGAGATTTGTTCTTTTATTGGAAACAACACAAATTATTATTGAACGCTAAATGTAAATATATCATTTGATATGAATTTGTAATGAAGAATTAACCCCTTACACTACGAGCAACACTAGTATTGATGAAGAAAAAAAAGAATAAAAAAGAAAAAAGAGGTACTATAACTAATTAGGATCAGGTCCAGCAAAATGTGTTAGTCTATCATAGCACACATGAGTGGAAAGGATATTATATAAAAATTAAAATGTATTTATTATAAATAATTAATTTTAATACTCTTTTTTCAACATCACATGACAAGAAATTTTTGCTCTTACTCATAATTTCTCATATTTCAATATTGATGTTATCTTTAAATCTTGTTCTTTTAATGTTAATTATGTTAAGGTATGAATGTTTAAGTGTTTGTGACCAGTAAGTACTTTCATTACGATCATTTTAATTCTGCCAAAATAAGAATGTTAAGTGTTTGTAACTTGTAAGTATTTTTATTATGAACGTCATTTTGTCTTTAGTTGAGAAAAACTAGTTTTAATAATTTTATTAATAATCATAAATTAATTAACTGGAGGGTAATGACCTTTTAAGGAAAAAAAATCCAAATAATATACTAGTGAGTTAATAATTGTTCTCTACATTTTACTGTATTTCCGACTCCTCATCAGAAATAGGAGCTTGTTATTACCCATAAAAAAAAGGAGTCTCTCAAGGCCCATGATTAAAGGTGAAAACAGGCTAGTCGACCTATCAGGGACCTATAACTTGGCCTATTTGAAGGCCTGTTTAACTAAACAGGTCAGGTTTAGACTTTTTAAAAAACCTATTAGGCCGGCATTTATAATTATAATATATAAAAAAATTAGTTAATAGTATATTAATGTGCTCTTTTAATTTATTTTTTAATTTTAGTATATAGTTAATAGCTTAATCCTTTCTTAGATTTTGAAGTTTAGTTGACAAGTGAAGATAAAAATATAATTTAAAATAATAATATCAATAAATAATGTGATCTTTAAATCTTAAAAATATAAATAAAATAGGAGAAAAAAATTTTTGTTCTAAGAATGATAAATTAATTAACTTATGTATTATATTAATTAAAGTATGATACCCTCTTTATTCATTGTAAAATTAATAGTTTTTTCTCTTTATTTTTTTGTTTTAATTTTAATTTTTTTTGGTGTACTTGAACGTAGTATTGTTCTAAATTTTAACATACAAGTACAACTAGTTTTTAATAACATCCTTGCAAATTATAATTAAGATTTAAAATAATACTTATAATACTAAAATTTAAATAAAAGATAAGAATAAAAATTAATTATTATATACATTTTTTTAATCTTAGCTTTTTTAAAAAAATATAATTATAATTTGATTTTTTTAAAAATATAGGCTTTTTAACAGGTTTCAGGTTAAGTTTAGACTGAAAAATAAGCTTGGAACAAGTCACAAGCTAAACTCAAACCAATAGACTCCAAAACAAACCTGACCTGTTAAAAATAAGACCTGATCTGACTTTACCTGGTTTCACTCATACCCGTAATTGATGATAAGGCGCGCGCTTGTGTTGACTTTGATGGTATATAATGGAATGTGCGCGTAAGGCTGTGAGACCTTTTAAACAAGGGGAGGGTTCATGGTTGGGCAGTAGTGGTGGGGTGATGGGTGAGTGTTTAAGGGGCCCACGGGGAGTTGGTGGCAACCGGGGGCGGGGTTGGTAAGACCCTGAAAATTTTCACATAGAAGCCTTTTAAAATTATTTAAAAAACCATTTTTTTAATATAAAATTTGCAGCATGTTGTTGGGAAAACCTTAAATTAATTATAAAAATGTTAAATTTCTTTTCAATTTATTTTGATGAGCTGTTTGGGTTCCAAGGAGCTTATATTCTTTTCCTAATGCATATTCGTGTTCAGCTTTTTATGTTTAATTTAGCTAAAATTATTTTTTAAAATCTTAAATCTACTGGTCTTTATTTAATTACTGCAGTAGTTTGTTTATGGCTCGTTTAATGAGGCACTGATTTCACTTACTAAAATGTACCCTGGCCTTCACAGAACGTGCTTTACTTTTGGTTTTAGTTTATTATTTTTTAACTTGAAGATTTATAACTCATAATTACAAGGTCACTGGCCCACTCACGACCTTCTCATTCAACGGCCCATATAATCAACTCTTCGATTTAATTAAACACGTACATATTTCTCATTTTATATGCTTAGAAGTAAAATAATTATTAATAATATATATAAAGGGTGTTTGGATATAAACTAAATCATAGTTTTAAAAATATATTTACGACATACAAAATAAATATGTGAAGAAAATTGATTCGTTTTTTAAAAAAATACTTCTGAAAAGTACTTTTTGGTACTTCCAAACACCAATATAGTCACGTACAACCTGTTTTTGATAAAATTAAATAAAGCCTTATTCGTCACGTGTCAAATGATCTATTGACATATTCTATATTCCCTTTAGGAGGCCCGGTTTATGCGAACCCCTCGGTTTTGGGATAAAACTTTGCACGAACAACTCGCATTTAGCACTTTCATAGTGGTACATTCTCTCTTTAATATGATGCCTATTTGGATAGATTAAAGAATTTAAAATAGTTATAGTTATCATTTTATGTAAACTAATTTCTCACTCCTACAAATTGATATAAATATATATATATATATATATATATATAAAATCTAATGGTACATGTTGGTAGTTTAAAGAGATTGTGCAACGTATACCAAGTTATTAAGAAAATCTTTTAATTTTTTCATATTAGTTAACTGAGTTTATATTGAGAACTAGAGAGAGTAGTATTTAGACATGCGAGACCATGATTGTTAAATTACCTCAATAAATTCAAAAAAAGCAAATTACAATTAATAACGTCTCATATATGAGAAAACTGCCCTTAACAAAAGGCCCAAAATAAGAATGACTCGTGCACAAGGCAATGTTCATGGGCCAGCCAGGGATAAAAATTCCCCGCAGCCGATTTTTGTCTTGTTTTTGTTTTTGGGTCCATTTCACTAATACTCAAACAAAATGACAAGCTGACTGTTTTGGGCCTAAAATATTTTCCATTAACAGAAACGAAGCCCAAGCTCCAAAACCCAAAACCCATTATTATTATTTTTTTAAAACAATAGTTGAGTTGAATGGTAAAATTAATAGAAAACATTAAATTAAAAGAGCTATCCTCTTACCCTGACTTAATTAAACGGCAGGCCTTTGGTTGTGATCAATGTAAACTCCAATATCGCACTCTTTTGAATTCAAAAAATGAAAACTATAGACATCCACGGTGTTTGCAATATTTATAATTTAATAATATTGAGGCATATTTCACCCTCCATATGTTTATTTATGAAATTTTGACTTTTTTTCTTTTATACTGAGTATGTGGCAAGAAAGTTAGAAAAAGAAATCATGTACTCCTCCTGTCCTTAATATAAGATCTAATTATTGAGTTAGTTTTTGTCCTAAATATAAAATCCATTTCTCATATTTAACAATTTTCTCTAAATTACCTCTATAGATACTCCTTCAACCATAATCAAGTAAAAGAGGGAGAGGAGGTATTAAAAAAGGTGATTATGGTATTTTAGGAAAAATGTGTCACATTTTTTATAATTAACTAATTTACCTAACTTTTTAATCTAATCAAATTAGTTAAACGGGTCTTATATTAAGGATTGGAGAAGTATATGTTGAAGCAAAGTGGACAAAAAGCTTTTTAAAAGTTAAAGGGATCAATTCCTTTTAACCTTTAAAGGGATCATAAAGCTTAAAAAGACATTTTCGCAAGGAACATGAAAAACGACTATTTTACCATTTCTCTTTCAAATGGCGCACGCACAAGAATAAACGAGTTATGCGCGAAGGCGACGGAAAGGGTAAAGTCTCTTTCCCATTATCAGACGTGCCTAAATTGAAATACTCTTATATCTCTCAAATTTTAACTCAGAGAAATGTATGATTTTAAATTTTTAGTTCAATCTGATGAAAATTTATTTTTCCTACTTTTAATCGGAATTATCAGTTTTTTTTTCGGTAATGGAATTATCAGTTTTGATTTCGTGTTCAAGAGACTGTTTTTTTATTTTGCGTCTCTTTATTTTCAGATAAAACACTAAATGCATACATGAGCAAATAAAAAAGCCAAGCTACCCGAATACTCCTGGCCTAGTGGTGACTGGCTAGGCCACAAGTGAGGTAAGTCTCTGCTCTTTGAGAGCGGGGGTTCGAATCCTCACTTGTTAAAAAGAGTACCGAGGAGGGCTTTATTTGTCGCCCGGCCCGAATCCGGACTAGTCGATCGCTCGGGTACAACTGGCCCAAAGAGGCTGGGGCCCAGAAAATGCACGATTGGATATCGAATGGTTTATACCAAAAAAAAAGAGCCAAGCTGAGTTTTTCCTTTCCTTTTTTTGTTTTTTGGTGGGGCGGACAGAAGCTAAGTTCATTGATGATTGAAAAGGATTAAAGAATTGGAATGCGCAGTGACTAAGGATTGAATTCAATGTGTGTTCCCTCTCCACATTTCTGTTTAATTTCTTCCACAAGTCAATTTCAACACTCTCCACCTACCATTTAACTTTAACCATCCACCAATATTATTATTTAAATATTAAAAAGGGGGAAAAAATAAAATAAGTCTCAATAAATATCTCTGTTACATACTCAATTTCCACCACACGAATCCACGGCTGCACGAAACCTTATCTTCTGTGTTTCCTATTCAGGTGCCTTCCAGAGTTAACGAGTGTTCAACACATCGCCGATATATATAGCAATATTATTATACTAATCATATGTGGAGAACCGAAGTTGCGCAATTATTTCCTTTACATCTCAGCCAGCCATTCTCAAAATGTCACTGATCATAATTAAGATCGCACGGCTAGCAAGACCATCCTGGAACAATCGGATGGTTTTTCCAGCCGTGCCATATATCTCATGACTAAGCCAGCATTTAGTCGTATATTATAATCAAAACTACTTTTAGTATTAATATATATCTACTATTTCCGGTCTTAAATATAAGAGTTAGTTGACTAACTTGAGAAGATTAAAGAATTAAGTTAAATTAGTTATTTGTAATAAATAGGTATTGTCTATTCTTACTAATCAAGTGTATTGGCTGGAACTACCATTATTAGAAGGACTATCTTGAAAAAAAATGTATAAATATGAAAGACAAAGTAGACTGGGGTCTTATATTTAGCATCAAAATAAAAACCAAATAAGGTTTTATATTAAGGATCGAAGAGGTAATATATGTGATGCCACCTACTTTAGTCTCATGATTAGATTCATTATTTTGTTGCCGACGTCCTCACCCAGTCAGCTTCAAATCAAATTAAAATAGTTTATAGAGTACTGCATTATATAGCTAATAGTGTGTGTGTGTACACACACAGAGTCACACATACGTGGCCATGATTTTGGTCATAGAGCAGAAAGTGGAGTGCATTTTAATTAGTGAATATATATGTCCCATATCCCACACCTCTTAATTACTGAAGTGGAGAGATCAGCCTGAGCAACAGTAGCTTCCAAACGCTTCAATAATAATGAAGAGTTGATTTGTGGTGTTGACATTTTTGTATGTTCATCATCCAACCTTGATGACGAAACAAGGGGAAGGCATCTATATATATATATATATATATATATATATATATATATGAGTGGACGTACATTCACGTTGCATTAACTAGTGGGTGTTTAATTTGTTGGATCAGGTGTATGATGCTGATTACATCTTGACATCCTCCCTTTAAAATGATCTTAAATTAGTCTCTCAAGTTTCGGGTCGGGGTTAACAGAAATACTAAAGACATGTTATTTGGCTCAATTAGCTAGATTAATTCCTCTAATTTTAAAACTATATAGTGGGTGATGGCATCATGAGAAGACATATCTTGAAGCTCTTTCGACAGATTTCGTATCTCATTTGCTTTTTCTTCTGGATCAAGCCGGCAATGTTGTTGTGTGTCTCACATATATACTCCAATTACATATAATGCTGCTTAATCATCCACTATTGTCCACTTATTTATTAGTTAAATCAACTTAAACAATTCCAAAATACTTGCATAACTCCACATCCCCACCACAGTATTAATTCGTTGTCACTGCTCGATGACCCAACAAGAGCTCTTTTATTTTGGAGCTCAGGGAACTAATTAAAGATCACTATATAAACAACTTCAACTCATCTCTTGTTCTTTCTTGTCTTTATATATTAAAAAAGTGATAATCCTGACACGTATTTTCATTTTGATATTAGAAATCCCAAGTGTGTTGATCTCACAATGACCTGACATATGAATCAAAATTAGAGACAAAAGTTGGGGCTAGCTGGTACTAAGTTGTCAGAGTTATGTATATATATACGGATAGCAGATGTTGATGGGACAAGGTTTTTGATAATCAGCGTACAGAATCAGATTTAGAAGACGGATTTTCCAGAGATTCTATATATTTACATGTCCTTAGGCATCTCTGGTTGCCTAAAATTCCAAAGCCCATGCTTGCGTCAACCAGTGGTGGCCGGTGATGATGTGTATATGTTTATTCCCCACCAGAGAGATAATGCTTGTGTGTGTGTGTGTGTGTGTAGTATAGAATCTCTATAAATTTCAGGAACATGGGCTATATATATTCTCAGCCATTTTAAGTAAGATGAAGTCCTGTTGAAGTGCATGTCAATTAATATTTCTTGCCTGAATTGTGCCGGCAGTTCCATTCTTTAAGTTCAATTACATGAAAGAATGTTCTTTAAGGAACTGGATTCTGATCCAGTTAAGTTTAGCATTTATTTCTTTTTAGGTTCGAATCATTCCAAGTCTCTAACCATGACAGAGAAATCCCCACCACAGAGATGAATCAGTGGCCCGAAGTAAAGAGGCATAAAGGAATCGAAAGACATTACCCTTAATTCCAAGTTCTTTTGTGCTAATTTTTTCCAACAAGTCCATGTCAAGTAACCAACCGTATACTCCCGAGAGGCAAGAGAGATCAGTTTCAAGAACTTTGCTTAAAATTTTCAAAATTTCCATTTGCTAAAGCTTTTTTAATGCAGCAATCAGGTATTGTTAATATTGCTGAATTAAAAGGAAGAACTTTATCTTCCAGTTCTCACATGCAAAAAAATCTAAGTGGTTAATACAACCAGCAAGAATCATTTCATAGGTTAGTGGATAGCTCATGCTTTTTTGTCTTTTGGTGAAATAGGAAAAGTTTAAACGAGTTGGGTCTCGAGAACTCGTCAAGACCAAAGTATACTTTTAGGTTCAAAAAACACTAACAGAAGTACTTACTATAGTTTATGCTTTAATACTTGCTCTGCTAGCAACAAGCGTTAGGGACAGGTTCCTTTTAGCTGTGTAACTGTGCATCTGATAAATAAAAAAGACATAACGGTAAATCCCATTGAAAAAGATCCCCAGCTCATGTGGTAGTCGGGAAGTCGGAAAATCATGCCTTGTACGATGGATAAGCTTATTTGTTCAAGTACCAATGAAGTGAAATGAATCAACTAGGTGGTTTAAGTATCAGATCCTGAAAATGAGAATTTTTCCTGGAATGATTAGACCCTTCAGACTCTGCCAGGGAAGGCAGAGTGAGTGCTTCTGCAATCTCTTGATTCTCATTTGAACAAAGATTACAATTTGTCACCAGTTACATCACGGATACAAAGTTGATTTATCTCATACTAGTCTCTTGACCAAAACTCAATCCCCCAAAAAACAGAAAAGTTTAAACCTCGTTTCAGTACAAAAGTTGCAAGTAAAAATTCCAGGGGTGATGTACAAAAACCCCTCGCATAGCAGTTATTGTACGTTGTTTTCTGTTTAGCCTCTAGTGGTTCAATCTTTCGGAACACTAATTGCTACCGCAGGAACAGATTCTTTTCTAGCTCCATCCTCCTGCATCTCTATGTCATTTTCTTCAACAACTTCCAGAACAGTTTGCATTCTTCCGTTTTGTGTGCATCCTTTGGTTGTTTCTGGCATTAATATCTCCGCTTCTTTCTCTCGGTTCTCCTTGTGTTTCCCCCATAGAACCGAGTACAGGCCCGCTACGATCAGTATCGATCCAATCACACTGTAATGTCCACAAGAACATAAATTTACGTTAGTCGCTATAAAATTATTCAACAGGTTAGAAATTAACTTAGTGATTACGATGCTTTAGAGAAAGATAAAAAGCGTTATTGTTTGTGATGAGGAAGAGAGACAAAACTGTAAATTAAGTGATCAATGATAGAAAATATCATCACTCTGATAGAGGACAGGGCACGTGGTGAGAAAACGCATGAAAGTGAAGTTTCTGCTGAATTATAAAGATTGATTTAGAGAGATGTAGATTTACCCTCCAAGGTAGATTTTTTCAGCGAGGATGAAAGATCCCATGACCGCAACGATGATCATCATCAATGGGCTGAAAGCAGTAACAAAAACAGGCCCTTTTTTCTGCATGACAATCCCTTGAACATAGTAGGCAATGCCTGATGATATTATTCCCTGTTCACCAAACATCGCTTGTATTAATTCCACTCTCTTAATCCAATCCCAGAAAATTAGCGCGCACACACACACAGACTTACTGCATAGGCTGCAGCAAATAGATTCATGTCCCAGCCAATACTCCAAGCCGAGGGCTTGTGTTCCATCACAAAGGTAACTGCAATTGACTGAAGTGTACCCATAAAACACACTAGTGCCGTGAGGGAGAGCTGAGCAGAGTATTTCCTTAACGCCACTGCCTGTATATATATCAGAAAACGCAAAAGGACTTCAATTTCAAGTGCTTTATGCAATACAAAAGCGAGTATGAATAGGTTTGAGTTGTCGTGTTTTGGTTACCTGAAGGATGAAGAAAGAAGCCCAAGCAAGGGTAGCAATTATGAGCAGAATAGAACCCTTAAGCCAATCTTTTTCGGCTGAATCAGAGGGGCTAACTGAGGCATAATCTCTAGGACGATGCATGTACTGAGTCCAGAAAAAGTTGATGACTTGACCTTTGTACAACGTCATCAACATGGCCCCGGCAATTGTTACTATGGTTCCTATCACTTTCGCTATGCATCGGACTTTTCGCAGGTCCACCTTCTCCATCCTAGTTTATCCAACGCCATTGTCAGATCAGATGAACAAGAAAGCAGAAGAAGAAAGTATATTTGTTCAACTGTTTCTGTAGGGAAATAACTACCTGCAAAGAACAGCCATCACAAATGTCATTGCAGGGAGCATGTTGCTGAGAGCACATGAGTACGTTGGGGAAGTAAATTTCAATCCCGCGTAGTACAAGTTTTGATCAATCACGGGCCTGCAGAAACAGAGGAAGCCAACATTTAGAAACACTCGTTTTCAGTATGATGAACACAAATACCTTCAAGTTCAGGAGGGGATCGACAAAATTACTAACCCGAGCAGACCCAGCACGAAAATTTGCATGAACATGAGAAACGTCATCTTTGGCCTCACTTTTCTGCAGACCACAAGAAGAAGTAGGAAGAAGATGATAAGAATATGGATTCAAGAAAAAGGATAAAAATTAAAGTTCCAGTTCTGAACATGAAAAGGATAGTAAATACACCTTTCGAGAACAAGAGCGAAAGGGGCAATGGCTGCTGTGGCGAAGGCATGACGATAAACCACGAGCACGTAATGGCTCATCCCTCTGTTGAGAGAGACCTTAGTGATTATGTTCATCCCAGCATACCCAAATTGAAGGGAAACCATAGCAATGTAAGGCTTACATCTCTGAAGAAAACTCCTACAACAACATCCACTCCCTTCCATCTCTCTCTTCTTCTTTGATGGATTCCTGAACCACAGAGGAGTTACACACACTTGAACTTGTTTGTGTCGCCTCCTAAGTGTAAAACGCAGGCCTTCCCTCGTATTTATAGGCCTTCCTGGGCAAGCGTGCGAGAGCTTTGCTGATCTCACCTTTACACGTGACTTCTTCCACTACTGGTTCATGTTAAAGTAACCCGACAATTTAACATGTAAGATCATTCTCATTTTAAATTGGTACTCAAAACAAACGCTTTTCAATTTTAGACTGTGTGGTCTAATTTTTATAGTTTAAATGCAACTATTATGTATGTACCATGTAGCAACTCGACTGATTGGAGGATCTACGTTTTATCTCCAGTACAAAAAAGGAGATTAAACTCTGCATTATTATGCATGTATTAGAGTTATACATGGATGGTAGATGGATGGAGGAAGGAAAAATGAGTTTGAGACGTGAACAATTAATGAAGATGAGGATTGAAGGTGGGTGGGTCCCGAAGAAATAAAAGAAAGAATGGTGAACGGTGACGACAACGATATTAGTGGGAAGTGGGGACAGCGTCACCATACTATTATTGTAAGCATTTTCACGACGCGGCGAACTTCTTCCATACCCTCATCCACCGGAACAGTGTCCCGACTTGGACACCTCTTTCATTCTTGTTTACTCCTCATCATCAATTCCTTTCTCTCTTTTTCATTTTCTTGGACCATCTTCTTCCATTTTCATTCTGCTTTTAATCTTAACAACTCTTTTAAGATTTATCACATAACATTCTTTTAAAACCACGCCAAACCTGCATGAGGTAAAATTTATATATATATATATATATATATATATATATATATATATAGCGTTGGATTACGAGGTCAACTCGCACAATATTTGGTAGATTTTCTACCATGATCAGTTGCTTCTTGACAAGACAACATACATGGGAGGTTGCCAATTTGGTCATAAATTCGATTCAAGTTGACGAGTCATCAATCATCACTAGGACAGTACGTTGGAGGATGCATGCAGTAGTAGAGTTTGAATTATTGTCATCACTCTATATATATCAGATTTATTTGGCTCAATATAAACGTCTGAGATATGCGATGCGCATTTTAATTTCATTGGAAAATGCAAAAGTTTTGGTTGGGAATTTTCCTTTTCATAATGTTATATCATTTGTGCGAATCCTCTGTGTCGTGCTCTCCTGCCGACCACCTTTCAGTTTACTTTTATTTGTTTCTTTAATATAATTTTTAATCTTTTTTTTTTTTGAATTTTTCTTTCCCATATTTTCAATTGAAAGATGACGCATTATGGTTGATGCAGTCTCCATCGCTCTTAACATTAGTGTCTATTGATTAATCACATTTCACATAGATAGAAAGAAAGGTTCGTCCTAATTTGTTTCACTTCCCCACTGCTGGCTGATACAGCAAAAGATTAATCTATCTCCTACGCCACAATAAACAAAAATTAAAGCATCAACCCCAATTTTTCTCCGCATCTCTCTCACTCTCTCTCAAAAATAAGAGTTTTGTTAATCACAGTTTGTGACGCACTGCCTTTTAATATTATTGATATGACTTTTATATTTTATAGTTGATTATATTGATGATCGCATGCGTATCATATTATAAAAGCTAATCATATATGGCAGAATTCCAATAAAACATGCTACGACAAAAAGACTAATGAACCATATATAGAGAAATGACGAAAAAGAAAGGAGAAGATGATAAGCAAAAATCTAGCAAACAAATGAACAAGGGGGAAGAGGGCCACATATATGTGGAACAGATTTTCCACAAAAAACGTCCGAAGTGCACTGATTTGAGTGGTCACTACCACTTGTCTCCGCAGACCGCAGAATCTCCTAACAAAGGGGGGGAAAAAAAATACAAGAGAAGCTCCAGTATGGGTTCCCATGGAGTATATCTATATGTGTTTATTAATTATTAACTGAAGTTTCAGGCATCAACCTAGGTCGTATATATGCAAAAATTACTTAAAACTGATGATTTTGAATCAGTCGTAGCCACGGTTTCGGTTTCGTAACTAATGGATCATCGCGTCCCGGCGGGAATCAAGTGTGGAATTACGTACATTAATTTGTGGTGTCCAAATGGCAATTTGGGGTCCATAACTTAGGCTTTAATTTTTGCAGTGCATGACAATGATATATAAGCTATTCCCACTAAAATTGTCCAGAAAGTAAACTCCTAGTTGCTTGTACGTTTTAAAATCTTGGTATCCGATCCTTTTTTGCGGTATGGGATGTAACTGATCCAAAGTAGTTAATTTTTTTGTATTATATTTAGCAAAAACTCTGCGCAATTAACGAAAAATATTTCGATAGCAACTAATCATTTGACAGTGAGGAACATATAGCTGTATGCTTCTTTTTTGTTAAATAATATTAGTGCACCAAATGGTTAATCCATTCAACACTGATATCATTTACTATGGCAATATATAAACTAACTAAAAACTGCCAATAATATGAAATGATGTATCTAGTACATATATATGACATTGACCTGGCTATCTGATGACAAATAATCATTAATGCGGACGCAGTGAACACAACGCATTATTATTTGTCCTTGTTAGCCACAGAAAATTCAGTCTGCTTGTATCCCAATAACGAAATAAACAGGGAATTCTTTCTATTTCTCAATTTGCCACCAATTAATAGAAAGCACAAATTAAAGCAAATTATAATGTTTCTCAGCTTTAATCATTTCCTCCCACACAAATATCCGAAACGAAGGATAAAGAATCGTAAGCCACAAATTTCACGAAGAGACAAAGCTAACAAAGGTTTTGGTCACCCCAAATACACACATTTTAGCGATTCAAAGCCCCATCCATATTACTCAGTTAGGGCCTACAAATGCAAAATGGAGAAGAAGCAGTCTTAATGGCTAATGTCAGCCAAGGTCAAAAACAGTCCCTGAGAAAAGTGATTCAGGGAAAGTGGTAAGCATGCATAAATGGGGATCTAATCACTAATCACCAACCAATCATCACAATGTTTGTCTCCAAATACGACAATAAATATTATATATAACTGCGTCGACGTCCAACATATATATATTTCGGTGACCAACTTGGAATGGTCTCATCATATCATCAGTTTCTTTCACAAGGACATCATTGGAATGTTCCTCTTTTCCGTTTTATAATCCTTGTAAGTTTATGAAATTCACGCAATACCAAATAGTTATAAAGGTAAAAAGAGGTGACAAGAGCAATTGGGTAGGGTACTATATCCTTTACAAGCTACAACATAAGAGCAAGTGGTTTATGAGGCTGTAATGTTGGACTTTGCTGAGGCAGTGAGGAGGAGCCATTGATGCTCTCTATGTTTCAGGGGTTGTGTTTTTTCCTTCGCTTTTCTTTTGAATATCTTCGCCACTGAGATTATAGGCTTTTAAGACTAGGGTTTTGCTTTTTATATTCCACTAACTGAGAAAGAATAGTAATATGGGCTGTGATGGGGATGGGATCGATCGAGAGGTTCCTTCACAGCTATATGAATTGGTGCTTTTAATTTGTTGTTGGTTTTGCCTTGTCGCCTTCTGGCGAGATAGCAAGTTGGATTAGGTTGGAAAATTTTTAACAAGGGCCAAATGCTTGCAAGGAGAGCACTAGCGAGTCAAACAACATAATGCCTCCATATAAAGAAACTTTCAACCATATTTTCCAGCGCATATAATAAGAAGTTTTATTCATACATTCCAAGCTGTAGTTGATATGTATATGATGTTTTAAGGTTTTAAAACTAAAAACCAAAAGTTTAAATTACTTCCTATGTGCTGTCCGATTCAACCTCTAGACCCTTTTAATCTTTAATCCGATGAAAAAAGGGGTAAAGAACTTCGCAATCAACATGTCCATGCAGTCAAATATTGATAAGCTTATTGCAGTTATATATTTAGAAGATTAGAATGCATGATAATACATACTATCTTCTTCTGGTTCTTAATATAATATTTAGTTTGTCATTCAAATTAAATTATAAACTAAATTTTATATTAAGAACTGGATTTAGTATAGATATTATGTGAAATTCCATGTAGAATTTATTTTATTGTTAAAATATGGCTTCAATTATTTGCTATGCGCTAATAACGTAAGCAGGAGAGTGACGCGCAAAGTTTGCAAATAATGTAATAATATACACACAAATATAGGAACTGTGTCGAATGCTAACAGTTGTAATAATAAGAACTTAATAAAAATAAATATCGTCTCAGCAATTATGACTGTGGACCTTCCTATACATAGCAACGGCACACGCCAATATGAAATAAGTCTTCCCACAGGGACCCGCTTGCCTTAAAACTATAACAACAAGGAAGAAGGAAGGGGGAAACTTAATGAAGCAAAGATTTTGAAAAAGTGAAAGAAAAGAAAAGAAAAAGACCGGATACTTTATTATTAATTAGTAGTGCTGTTCTTCTTTAATTTAAAAAGAAACATATTATGATGTAATATTTTATTAGAATTTAAATTTAGATTAGACAGGATAAGATCAGATAAATTAAACCATATATTCGAATTGAATTCCTTTGGACTGATGCACTCAAGTCGTTGATTTCAATCATCTTTTGCGGGTGAAAAACCTTTTTGGTGAAATCAAAAATTAACCTGAAGCGACATTAAACTGTACAATAATATGTGCAAATTGTGCGCGCATCCAACTTAAGTTTGTAGCTTTCAGAAACAAGCACACCCAAAAGCGTGCGTTCCACTCTTTTTATCTCTTATTTATTCTTTTTCGACCCCCACAACACTTTATTAGCCCCCAATAATACCCAAAATGGATGAAACGGCTACGGAATAGTCAGTTGCTTTGTTGCATTTCCTTTAACTTTGAGCATATACACATATTGCTTCTCTAGTTGCCAAAACATCCAATTTCTGTAATAAAGATAGTGTCCATGATTGAAACGCATTCTCTCTCAAAAGCTATATATGGTCAAAGATCCAAAAACTAAAAATCAGTGTTACCGAACGAGAACGAATCATTGCCATCTATTATTTATCCAAAAAACCAAACTCTCCATGTAACTACGGGTCGACTTTAATTTCTTTGTCTAATTTAATACGAATGATGCATCTATGCCTCCTCTTCGACTATTGATCAAACTCTATTATTATTCATTCACTTTATCACTTGCTCTCATATATATATATATATATATATATTTGTATGTATACACATAGATACTTTAGCTTCCCTCTTAATGTCTTTATTCATGGACGTGCATGGAACTCCAATGAAAGAAACTTAATGTTGAAACCCTAAGGAAGACGCCATTATATTGTGTTTAATAATATACACACACACACACATATATATATATGGTAGCTAGCTAGCGATGATATGTTAAAGAAATTTAGTGATGAGAAAGCAGCAGCAGCACACACACACACACACACACACACACAGAGTCCTTTATGAATTGTGATTGATTTCCTAGTTGTTTAGTGCCCACTTGGAACAAAAACTGATAAACTTTAATTTGTTGTGCCGAGAATATCCCTTTCTCTGTTTTTTTCCTCCTCCTTTTTGAATGTGTTTACTGTACTAATGACTTTATTATACTTTCTATAAAGGCAAAAGTGAAAGTGGTACGATACCTTGGACCAAAACACTGATTCTGATTTCCCCGACGCAAAATGTCTCCTTGAATTTCTCCCTGTTATCATGCTCGATGCAATCATATATGTAACGCCTATAATTACCCTTAAATAGTATATTCCGTATATGCCTATGAATACAGCCACTGTATTAAAATAGC
This sequence comes from Neltuma alba, assembly GCF_004799145.2. Classification (NCBI taxonomy): domain Eukaryota; kingdom Viridiplantae; phylum Streptophyta; class Magnoliopsida; order Fabales; family Fabaceae; genus Neltuma; species Neltuma alba. The sequence continues at coordinate 19,632 of NW_021636757.1, read as the reverse complement.
ACGAGGCGTATATTATATGCAAAAGCATGCTAATAATGAACTATTTGTGCATCGTAGGAGAGATGTGTTTTAATTTCTCTTCATCTATAGAAATAATACTCGACAAGTTGTTTAGGACTTTTGCTGCGAAGTGTTCAATGATCACAACTGGTGTTCTATATGGTGGGATCGCTTCAAAATATATAGGCATTAAATCATAAAAAGATTTAAATATAATGGTGAACAATTCAAACACTATCTCTTTTCTTTTTGTCTCTTCAAAAATGTTTAGAGCCTACAATGGAAAGCGCGGTGATATTGATCGATAAACGTGGTTTCATTTCATTAGGTGAAAATGACTTCTTGGATGAGTTTTTAAGCAAAATCGAAATTCTGATCTCTCTTTTCTCCTTTAATTCGGTTGAAACTTTTGCGGTTTTGACTTACGTACTTTCCGACTTTGCAAAAATCTCTGTAAAACAAACCAAAACAAAAAATCATCAACCGTCAGTATCATATAATTTTGAAGCGATCACTGATCGAAATATAAATCTGAAGGGTTATCAGATTTGTTTTTCTCTGGCTAACCGTCAGTATCAGATATGTTTATCATGTTTTTGTCAAAGAATTTACGCAACTTGTCTGCCGCGCGCGCGCGCAAACATATATATATGAAAGATGACGCAAAACTGTGAGTTTCTCTGATTTACAAAATCTTGTATATAGCTGGCACACATATATATTGTCTTGCTTTGACATGTATATATATACATTTTTTTCCTCAATATTTTAGATTATGTCCTAATTATCATTTTTAAACATGTTCAAACAGATGATACATCGATCACATTATTGCTAGTTACGTTAATTAATAATTATTTATTTAACAAAAGCATATTATGTCGAAGAATTATTTACTCACAAATTTTTTTTTGAAAAAAAACAATGAAGAACATTGCTGACTTGAACTGATAGAAGTACACTCTCTGGCCGGGATCATTCAGCCATATATATAAATATATATGTATGTATATGTGCTTTAAAACGAGTTTTTGGTACTCATCACAACCCCAAGCTCATCGTATTTACCATTCATATTTGATTTAGATGGTCTATACTTAATTTTTTATTTTAAAAAAGATAATAATTAAGAGTTTTGAATGAGCACCTCAAGCTCATCATATTTAGACAGTTCAAATCTCATTTAGATAGTTTAAATTTAATTTTTTATTTTTAAAAAATAAGGAATTATTTTTAAAAAAATAATAGTTAAGAGATAAGTTCCTATACGGTTCTCGTTTGTTATCTATGAACTTGACGCGTCCAGTTTGAACCCACGCACAAGTTTGAGTTATTATTTTGGCTAAACATTAGCGCGGATTAAAGACTAGGAGAACTTGACTTTTATACATAATCAATAATATTCCAAATATTGGAAAATTTAATCTCCAAAATGAACGAGACCCAGTAGGAATAGAGGCTTCTCGATTTCAAATGCGAAAATGGCATCTATTATATATATAATATAATGCAGATATGATAGAAACCCCATCGTTTTCACGTAAAGCACAAGCACATTTATTGGGCATTCAGGAAAAAAAATAATAAAGCATATAATGTACGTGCATGCAATAATTGCAATAAAAAAATTGATATTCCGAGACAACCAAATTCCTAATTAATAAAAATGAGGTTTCGTGAAGTATGTAAATACCATGTACCACCAGATCGAGGTCCCCCTTAACATGAAAAATGACTCTCCCATGTTTCCCCACTTTTGATGTGTGTCGTTTGTAAGTTGGGTGGGCTGATGACACGTGGATCATTAGAAAGAAAATTCAGTAAAATAACAAGCTGATTAATCATGATAGTGAATTAATACTATAATTTTACACAAGTATCGATATTGATTTTGTTCCTATGACACTTCTGATCCGAATTTTGCACGAGCTTCTGATAATATATAATCGATCCCTGCGATCATGGCCTTGTAATCCCCACAATTTAAGAAAATAATGGATTACTTTAGCTAACAAACGCAGCATCTTTTCACCTACTGCTTATGAATATTATTTTAGAGAACAGACAAAAATTATTATACAGTAAAGCTATGTACGTAGTGGATCCAGTCAGTAATAACCCCATTAATTAATTAATAATCACGGAGGAGCATTATAGGGCTATTTTGCCAACATTTATATTAAATGGAGTTAGCTAGATTTGTATAAAATGTCAGTGCTTCTCGTTAATCAAGGACCATGAGAGCTATTTTATTTAATTTTTAAAGAGGATAATTTGAAATTAAATTCATAATGGATGGAGACAAGCATTTTACCTAAATAGAAGCTTTTGTAAGATGATTGTAGGTTTCCTTTCTTTTCGCGATCGTGGACCTCCAAAGAAGACTTGTTATTTTCTAAGCTTCATTGTCTTCAGCCTAAAAGATAAAAATCTCTAATGCTAAATAGCCCACCAAACCAATCATAACCACACGATTTGCATTTCACAGCATCGTTTTTCCACATCCCAATCCCATTATCTACGTCACCCAGACATGGCTCTTTCAATTTATAGTTTTCAAAGCTATATATGAATATGCCAAGGGACTTTCGAATAATTTCAAGAACAGGGAAAAAAATTATTAGCTTCCATGACAACGACCCATGTGGAGTTGTTGGGGGGAAAAAAAAATGTCGAGGGTATATACAAACAGCTTTAATTTTTGTTCTAATTATTTTACCATCATTTTAAATAATTATATAAAGGATTATATATATTAGCATTTTTTAGCGTTTTTTTTTCTAGATTGTTTGATAATTATCTAAAAATTTCTAGATTCAATGAACCAATAATCCGTCCAATATCCTGAAAAAAAGAAAGAAACGATTGTAAAGGTTTTCACTTATCTTTTTGCCTTGCTTTTTATGTTCTTTCGATTTTCCTCATTATTATTATTGCGTGCCTATCTTCTTTCTTTCCCCCTTTTTATCACAATTGCATGACCATTCTTTCTTGTTTTTCTTTTGTTTTTTCTTTTCCTTCAAAGGAATCATGTTATTGATTAATTCACACAGCCATTTTCAGCCTCAAATAAAAGGTAATTTTCCATACATAATTTTCTCCCCATTCACAATATCTGGTTTAATTTCTCAAAACTGACTATAAGGCGATCGAATCCTTCCAGTTTCCAATGGCACTTTGGGCTTGTCAGGCGATGAGGTTCTTGTTATTTTTTTGTGGGCTCGCAGCATTGCATGCTTCTTATCTTTTTTTCCCCAGTTGACGAGCCTTAAATGTAACAGAGTTTTGTTAAGCCCGTAAAAAAACGGATGACCCTTTCATACTTTGGGGTGGGATGGGCCTGATCCATGTAATAGCAAGCCCAAGCCTATGTCACAAAATGAGGCTAGACGCATAGTTGAAAGATTCCTATTGGTTGGCTGGTGAAAATTCTAATTATAAATGACAATAAGAAAAAAAAATTCTATGATTATATTTCCCTTCATGAGACGACAGTTATTAAGAATAAATAGAACGCAAGCTCTCTTACAAAACACCCCATCAACAAACAAATCTCCACATTTGACTTTCAATATCTTGATAGTCTCGGCCTGGAACCTCTCCATGCTCACCCATATACAACCTTATTGTAGGGACATCTTTACAATTCTCGTGACACTTGCATGGATATTCTATAGAAGTTTAGATGTTTAATACGAGAGGCAGGGCTGAGTAGTTTTTTTTTTTTTTTTTTAAAAAAAAGGTCTGTATATCCGGTGGAGATCCTCACAAATCCAATTGTTTTCTTTGAAACTTGAAGAGCACACCACTCGACAGACAATTATTAAGTCAATTTATATTAGAAAATGACAATGCGTTCCGCAAGGGCATCATCAACCTTATTTAACTCCTCTCCAGTGCCAGTTATCTCTAACTAATCCCTATAGATTAACAGATTAATTAATTATATTCACAGATCACGACTCACGGTCTTATGGCGTGAGTATTACTACATATATATCATCAACATATATATATAGTAGTACTTCCATTTCACAGTACTCGTCTCCTCGCCATGCAGCTCTTCGCCGTCTTGCTCTTCATATTCCTTCTCTTTACATACATCTACCTTCGGTCTCTCATTTCCACCACAGATATTGCCGAAAGGGGCTTCCATAACTACCCTTTCATCGGAGCTTTGCCCGACTTCGTCAAGAATCGACACCGTTTCTTAGAGTGGACCACCCAAGTCCTCCGCGAATGCCCCACCCACACAGCTTTCTTAGCTCGTCCCGGCAATGTCCTGGGCATCCTCACAGCTGATCCGCTCAACGTACAACACATTCTCAAGACCAACTTCCGCAACTATCCCAAGGGCCAAAAAATGACATACGTTCTCCGAGATTTTCTGGGCTCAGGAATCTTCAACGCCGACGGCCACCTCTGGAAAGTTCAGAGGAAAACAGCAAGCTACGAATTCAACTCTAAGTCGCTTCGAAACTTCGTCATGGACAACGTTACCATCGAAATTCAGACGAGGCTACTTCCCCTTCTCTCGAGGGCCTCCCAGACTCGCCGGGTACTCGATCTGCAGGACATCCTGGAGCGCTTCGCTTTCAACAACATTTGCAAGCTTGCTTTTAACGTCGACCCCGGATACCTCGACGGTGACGGAACAGCCGGCGCTGACCTCATGCGGGCGTTTGATGATGCCACCACTCTCAGCGCCGACAGGTTCTTGTACGCCTTCCCACTTATGTTTGAAATCAAGAGGTGGTTGAACATAGGATCAGAAAGAAGGCTGAGAGAGTCAATCGCAACTGTACACAGGCTCGCGGATGAGATCATAAGGTCCAGATTGGAAGCCCCGAATGCCGATCAAGACCAGGACCTACTGTCCCGGTTTATCAGAACGGAGGAGTGCTCGCCGGAGTTTCTACGAGATATTGTGATAAGCTTCATTCTAGCAGGGCGTGACACGACGTCCTCCGGGTTGAGTTGGTTGTTCTGGATATTATCCTCAAGATCGGACGTAAAACGACAAATAAGGGAGGAGCTAAAAGCGATCCGCTCTAAAAAAGGGAAAAACATAACAGATGGATTCGGATTCGAGGATCTGAAAGACATGCATTATCTACAAGCAGCAATATCGGAAGCAATGAGGTTGTACCCACCAGTTCCGGTGGATACGAGGGCGTGTTCGGGGGACGAAGTGTTGCCGGACGGTACGATGATCAAGAAGGACTGGTTTATATCATACCATACGTACGCCATGGGAAGGATGGAGAGTATATGGGGAGAAGATTGCTGCGAATACAAACCAGAACGGTGGATTGAGGATGGGATTTACCAAGGGGAGAACCCGTTTCGATATCCGGTGTTCCATGCAGGTCCGAGGTTGTGTTTGGGTAAAGAATTAGCTTATGTCCAGATGAAGTGCGTTGCGGCTTCGGTGTTGGAGATGTACGACGTAGAGGCGCTGCATAAGGACACGTGTCCTCAGCTTCTGTTTTGTTTGACTTTGAGAATGAAAGGAGGCCTGCCTGTCACGGTAACCCAAAGAGAGCACCACCGGTTTGGAATTTAGTGACGGATTCAATCATATGAAGCTCCATTGATTAATAGCTGAATTGGCTTTGATTCGAAAGCCGATTAATTACGTGCTCAACATTTAATTAGCATTTGTTTTAAAATCGTTGCAATTAAAATTATTTAATTATTTACGTTTCTCGGAACATGACATTATGAATGTACTGGAAAGAAAGCCAAAAAAAGAAAAACTCATTCCCCGACCAGAAATGAATCTGTCCACGTCTATAATAATTATTCCCAATCAGCCTTTAACTTGGAGGCGTCTCATCCCCACATTGAAATTTAAATTCTTCTCCATTTGTTCAGAGTGAATGTATAGTTTCGATGCTCATGCGCCACTCGATGGTGAGGAATAATATGCCAAGATACTGTTTTACGTCTGCATGTGACAGGATTTATATACATACATATATATATATATATATATCTATATTTTGTGGGTGTCTCCCAGCTGTAGTCATGGATCCCACTTTCAGAGTTCTTCAAACTATTACTAGCAAACCCCAGGGACACTGTAAAAAGGTGGCAGGGATTTTGTCATTTCTCTCCCTACAACCTCCAAGTTTCCAGAATAAATTCCACATTTTCGATTTTTGTGGCAAATCATTATATGAACAAACGAAATTCACCATGCTTGTTAATTTCTTAAACATTTTTAATCGCAGTGTTATCGCTACTCATTGTACATCACCTCTTTGTTGTAAGAAAAAAGTACGTTAGTGATGTGAAAACATCATATCTGAGTAGGAGCCGAAGGAAAAGAGTTTTCTACTATATATTGGTTAAAAAAGTGGTTCACACTTTGGCGCCCCTCCATTCAACATAACTCTTGGTAGCTATAGGGCGTTGGGTCAATAAACTTAAAATATAATCATCCGTTGGTGGAATACGATTTAAGACCAATATTCCAACGACCAGTGACATCTTCAATATGATGGCATGTTTCAACTACATACTTTATATTAAAGGTTAAAAAACTATATATTTATATTATAACCTACTTGATAATCTCGTAATATACTCTGGAGACTTGTAGTTAAGGAGTCGGTTTTATAAATATGATTATGGTATATATTCTATTTTTTCATGACAAGAAAAGCATAAATTCCATCACATGCAGGCCACCCAACGCAAACCATCGTTATATGAGCAGCTACAATTCGCACCTTATCACCTCCTCACTTGGTCTCCTCTTCTCTCTGCCGTGCAGAGCGATGGATCTCTTAACTCCGCCTTCCCTACTCTTCGTCTTCCTTATCGTTTTCTATCTCTACCTCTCATTTCTCAGGTCTTTTAGAAAATCACCGGAGAAGGGCTTCCGAAACTACCCCTTGCTTGGAACTTTACCTGATTTCTTGAAGAATCGCGAACGCTTCCTGGACTGGACTACCCAAGTTCTTCGGGACTGCCCCACTAAGACCGCCGTCTTCTTCCGTCCCGGCAAAGTCCAAGGCATCATTACGGCTAACCCAGACAACGTCGAGCACATGCTCAAAACCAACTTCCCCAACTATCCCAAAGGCGAACGATTCATCAGCCTCCTCCATGATTTCCTCGGCACGGGAATCTTCAACTCCGACGGCGACCTCTGGAAAGTTCAGAGGAAAACCGCCAGTTACGAGTTCAACACCAAATCGCTTCGAAACTTTGTCATCGAGAACGTCACGGTCGAAATTCAGACCAGGTTGGTTCCGCTTCTCTCTGGGGCCTCAGACGGCCACCGGGTTCTGGACCTGCAGGACATCTTGGAGCGTTTCGCTTTCGATAACATCTGCAAGCTCGCTTTCAACTACGACCCTGAGTGTCTAGGCGGCGAGGGAACCGGCGGGACGAAATTCATGTCGGCTTTCGAGGATGCCGCAACGCTAAGTTCCAGGAGGTTCATGTACGCTTTACCGGTCGTGTTTATAATCAAGAAGTGGTTGAACGTAGGGTCGGAGCGGAGGCTGAGAGAAGCAATCATGAGCGTCCACGAGTTCGCGGATGAGATCATAAGGTCCACATTGGAAGCCAAGGAAAGTAATCGGGATCTGGACTTATTGTCCCGTTTTATCGGAACAGAAGAGAGTTCTCCGGAATTTCTGCGAGATATCGTGATAAGCTTCATCCTGGCTGGGCGAGACACGACGTCGGCAGCTCTGAGCTGGTTCTTCTGGATACTATCGTCAAGACCAGACGTGAAGCAAGAAATAAGAGACGAACTCGGAGCCATTCGCTCCCGAAACGGGACGAAGAGAGGTGAAGCTTTTGGGTACGAGGAGCTGAAAGATATGAACTACCTACAAGCAGCCATTTCGGAAACGATGAGGTTGTACCCACCAGTACCGGTGGACACAAAAGCATGCCTGAACGACGATGTGCTGCCCGATGGTACGGTGATTCGGAAGGACTGGTTCATATCTTACCACACATACGCCATGGGGAGGATGGAGAGCATTTGGGGAAAGGATTGCTGCGAATTCAAACCAGAAAGATGGATTGAAAATGGAGTTTACAGAGGCGAGAACCCGTTTCGATATCCAGTGTTTCATGCAGGCCCAAGGCTGTGTTTAGGCAAAGACTTGGCCTACATTCAGATGAAGTGCATAGCAGCTTCAGTGATGGACTTGTTTGAGATAGAGGCACAGAACAAGGACAAGTGTCCCGACCACGTGTTATCCTTGACCTTGAGGATGAAAGGAGGCTTGCCAGTTGAGGTCGCCAAAAGAGACATCTTGACTGTGTAGTTCCAATTTGGTCTTGAATAATTTAATATTTAAATCAATCAGACTTATTTGAATGGAACCAAATCATGATTCTAAAGATAATTTTAGGGTGGAAAAACTTTTACCTCGATTTACCTAAAAATCTTTTAAAATTTCCATACATCCAAGCAAAATAAGTTAACATGACCAGGTTTTCTACTTTTGCTTTTGTCCCCTTCTCTCCTCGGTCGATATCATCCAATTTTCTCTCTCCCACGAACACACAAATCACAAGTTATTATTGTGACCATCAATTAATGAGCAGTTTAAGGTAAAGAGCTCACCGGTTCCACGAAGCAGGTTCACGTCTTTTGTCATGAACCCATCTTCTACCCCCAATGGCCTTCTTCCCTGTTCACTTGAGATTTCTGATTAAGCTAAACGACTCTCTTACCAATCGATCAATCGATGGTTCGCTGCTCGCTTTGATAAGTGCTTATTTTGAGAGTAATGTATAGAGTAGAGTAAATAATGGCCCAAAAGAAAAGAATGCCAATTAAAATGCTTTTGTTTTATCGCATGACAGCGTAGGGTCTTGCACTTTTCCTTGAAGAGAAATAATGGTGTGTACTGCTAAATGCTAATTCAGCTAGGCTCGCTCATGAGGCGCCTACGACGATTTTTGTAAGTTGTAACTATGCTCAGCTGCCAGTCTGGGGCGTTAAAGTCGTTGGTGACGAATGACGATCAGTGGGTTTTGTAAGTTATCTCATACCCCTATTTTTAATATAAAATCTTATTTTATTTTTATTTTAATCTTAAATATAAATTCTAATTCATTTTGTCTTTTATGTTCATCCATTTCTTTAAAATAGTTTTTCTAATAATAGTAGTTCTAGCTAATAAACTTGATTATTAAGAATATTTTAGGAAAGATAATGCCTATTTATTACAAATAACTAACTTAACTTATTTCTTTAATCTACTAAAATTAATCAACCAACTTTTATATTTATGACCATAAATAGTATATTACTATTCATGAGTATCAATTACACAAAAAATGTCATATTGGAATTCTGTCAACAGTTACCTGGATACAAAATTACTACATTCGATCATTAATATAAAAGCTCATTTAATTTTTATTTTGATAGTAAATATAAGATTCCAATCAAATTTATTTATCATATTTATTTATTTTTTTCAAAATAATTATTGTAATAATAGTAGTTTTAACCGATATACTTGATTAGAAATAATATTTTAAAAAACATATAATTAATTTAACTAATTTTTTTAATTTAAAAGATAGTTAATGGATAAAATTCAAATTCTTCCGGATCCCAACAAAAGTGGTGGGTGTGTGGGGCCAAAACAACGAAAAAGGCAGAGGCGGTTCCTCGATCTGAATGTTACATGCAGTTGAAGTCTACGCGTAAAGGTCTTGTACCCATCAGTAATATCTGCTCGGACAGCAGAGACATCAGCTTGTGGTATCCCTCCTTCTATGGTCAATTAATATCACACACCAAATGATTAGAGGCTGGAGAGGCCAGACAAGTTCATCATTTTTCTTCAAAAAACAAAATTTGTTCTAAATTAAAATCATCTATTTTATTACCAACATGATATTATAACTGTAGAAAGAGGGGGGGGGGAAGAAGAAATCATTCTCCCCCTGTCGAGATGGGTCTATCCACATCTCTCATAATTCCTGATGATTATCAGCGCTAGCTGCGCTTTGATGCGTCTCATCCCCACGCTGAAATTTAAATTCTTCTCCACTTCTACAAAGTGCATTTATAATTTTGATGCTTATGTGCCACCTGGTGGTGATGAGCAATATGCCAAACTTCTGATTTAGGTCGTGAGTGCTGGGATATAAATATATACCAGCTCCAGTCTTTAATATAAGACTTTGTTTGACTTTTATTTTGATTCTAAATATAAGATTTCAATCTATTTTATCTCTCATATTTATCAATTTTTTTCTAAAATAGTCCTTTAATAATGGTAGTTTTAGATAACAAACTTGATTAGTAAGGATATTTTAAAAAACAACACCTATTCATGGCAAATAACTAACTTAACTAAGTTTCTTAATCTCTCCAAATTAGTTAACTGGGTCTTATAATTAGGACCGGATGTAGTATATGTGTGGGAAAGTGACATTAAAAAAAGTTAAAAATTATAATATTTCAATTCCAGTACTTAAGAGGTCAAAATTTCAGAAAAAGAAATGGTGCTTGATTTGATATTTTTCAAATATAGTTAAATGATAAAAATGCCCTTATATCAAAAAGTTTATTAACAAGTTGTGAATTAAAAATGACAAATATTAAATAACAAATGATAAAAAATATACTGGTAATGACAAGCTATTTATTAATAAACTGTTAACTGGGAATGATAAGTGTTGAATATCTAATTATGAGAAATGTATTGATGATAACAAGTTTGATAGCGTTTTTTAAAAAAATTTGATGCAAAGGTATTTTAGTTATTTAACTACGTTTGTAAAATACCAAATCAAGTACCACTTCTTCCCCTGTGATTTTGATTTCTTAGGTGCCTAAATTGAAATATTACAATTTTCAACTTCTTTTTATCTCATTTTTCCCATTTATATATATTAATATATATTTTGTGTGTGTGACAACCGTTCTTTCAAAACTATTTTAGCTTAAATCCAAGAATTTATTTGAATGATTAACCATGATAGAAAAGAAGAAACCTTAAAATTTTAAAATCATTATCATAGTTAAAAGAAATAAACTTATATTACGAGTTACATCAATCATTAACTTAGGCATTGGACTTTCAAAGTCTAGAAATATTATTCAACCGTTAGCCCAAACCAAACTTATACTTTCAAACACACGAACTAATAAAACATTTTAATATAAGTCATGAAGCCCATTAGTCAAAAGTCAACATTATTAAATGAGCATAATACGCAAAGTCTTAAATATCTCTGGCCTTCCAATGACCTCCCATATCAGATAGTAGTAATTAAAAGTATTAGTTTATAGCATTAGACTATATGGGCCCTATGTGGCAATGTATAACAAGTCAACACATAAAACAAAAGCAGGGAGGCTATACAAGCTATAACAACACACTATGCCTCCGGAGCCTTCCTTGATGGGCCACCACCTGAACTATCACCTGAAGATAGTAAAAACCACGGGGTGAGACAAACGCCTTAGTAACCAACTTTCCAACTCATTATACATACTAACACATGCTCGTGAGGTGTCAAGTGGGACAGTTATTAATTCTCGAAAACTTAGATATATAATTTCAACCATCCAAACCCTCACTATGGGGGACGAAGGAAGAAGCCAACCAATGTCAAGTGGGGGCTAACACACAAGCCACATAAATCTATCCCTCACTATGGGGGATTAATCAGACATATAGGCCTATCCCTCACTCCTGGGGCGAATAAGAAGCCACAAAGGCCTATCTCTCACTATGGGGGACGAAGGAAGAAGCCAACCAATGTGCACCAATGGCGGCCTTACCACGTGGTAGGATCGAACTCAATCCAAAATCCAAATAACAAGTAATCATTCACAATATAACGAAAAATGTCTCAATCTTTTCTCAGTATAATCCATAAGATATAAATCACATATCTCTTCCAAACTTCTCAATCGCAATTCCAAAAATCCCACAAGACAATTTTCATAGCTCAGAAGATATAACATATCGACTCAAGTTCCAAATATCAAATATTATTCTAAAAATAGCAAAATACCTACAAACAACATATTAGCACATATAACCAGTGGAAAGTGGTTACCTCTCGCCAAAACAATACTAAGGATTACCACAAGGTCAATCACTTGCTCAACCAATGATTAATCTACACAATTAATATAACTACATATTAATATTAATTAATTAATTAAAATTCTTTATATTAGTTAAATTTCTAATTTAATTAAATTTTTATTCTAAATTCCCGCAACTCTCATAACCAAAAAATTATTAAGTATTTTAGAAACAACTTAAAATTTCTAACAACCCAAATTATTTATTTACCACCTCCAAATTATTTACCTTAATAACAAGGATTTTTCACAATTTCTAAATATAAAATTATTATGTTCTAAATTCTAAAAATCCCATTTTAAGTTTAAACCTCAAAATCAAACTATCAAAAATTCAATAATACTTCAAATATGTATAAATAAATAATCTAATCAAAACTTTAATGGTATAACTACCATATATATATTTCCGTAAATAATAAACTTTTTAGCTACAATAATTATTTTAAAACCTCCAGTCACCCAATAAATAAAACTAAACCGATTAAAATCTTAATAATATACCAAACAGCCCAAATAAATTACTTAACTTGAATTTAATCGGTAAAAATATAATATAAATCATATATAACAGATTTTTCAACTAGAAAAGCTAATTTAAATACTAAAAACCAACAAATAGACAAATCTAATCGATTAAAATTAACAACCCATTCACTTCTAAATTTCTATAGTCATCTTTTATCAAAACTCAATACTTAGATCATATATAAGTTTCAAAATTTTTTCCAATTACTATAATAATAATATAAATAGGAAGCTCAAAATATACAGAAAATATTCATAAAGAAAGTTTGATAAAAAGAAATAATTTTATGTACCTAAAATATCTTCAAAACTTGTTTCCTCCTCTACCGGTCTGCTCCTCCCACTCTATCTCTCTTTCTCTCGTTCCTCACCCACTCTATCTCTCTTTCCTCCTTGTGTCTGACGTGAGAAATGAATTTGGAGAGGAGTATTTAACACCCCTAAATATTTATTGAGGGGTTGAATTCTACCGCAACCCCCTCCAAATTTCCACATCCACCGCCAACTTTCCACCAAATTCGGTGGAAAGTTAACTTATATATTTTATTATTATTATTACTATAATAGGATATTACAGTGTGAGTTTTTATCCTAGCTGTAGTTCTACAACCTATTACCACCAACTTTACCAGGGACACTGTAACAAAGGTGGGAGGGCTTGTGTTATTGCTCCCTCTACAACCTGCAAAGTTTCCAGAAGAAATTCCACGTTGTTCATTTGTGTGAAGCAAATCACTATGTGAATAATAGAAATTCACTATGCTTGTTAATTTCTTAAACATTTTTAATCAATCACAGTGTTATATCGCTGCTCATTTGATATCTATGATCTCTCTCTCTGTAATCTGGGTTATTAGGTTCTATTTAAAAAGCAAAAAATCTGTTCATGATATGAAAATTAGTACTACCTCCTATCCTTAATATAAAAGTTCGTTAACTAATTTAAATAAATTAAAAAAATTAGTTAAGTTAGTTATTTGTAATAAACAGGTGTTATCTTTTCTTAAATATCCTTATTAATTAAGTGTATAGGTTAAAATTAGTATTATCACAATAGCTACTTCGGAAAAAAAAATTGAATAAGCATGAGAGACAAAATAAATTGATGTCTTATATTTAAAACCAAAATAAAAATCATACAAGCTTTTATATTAATGACCGGAGTAGTATTTGAGTATGAACAAAATGAAACACTTCCGTGTTGGTTAAAAAAATTTGCTAATATAATTTTTGGTTTATAAAATTTGGGTAAATTTTGGTTTTAGTATTTCAAATTTCAAGTCTACAGTTTGAGTCCCTAAAATTTAAACCGACTTAAAATATTAATATCTGTTAAAATGTTGTATATGACATTAAAGTGGTAACGTGAATCCACCAAATAACACTTAGGTGGGTCTTGTATGGATAATACAGGGAAGAAGAAGAAAAAATAAGTCTTCAAAACGCAGTTGTTTAGTTCCCTTTTTTTCCCCCTCTGGTGACTCGTTTGAGGGACCTGTTCTCATTTTGAGAACCCATCCGCCTTTATATAATTATTATGTTATCTATATAAAATTTAGTTAGGTGTCATTGGTAAATCCATATTATCATTTTAATACCGTTTACAATATTTCAGCTGTTCTTAACAGTGTTACAGCTTCAGGAACTAACATTTTAAATTTAACTAAATTTCAAAAACTAAAACTATATGTTTAAAATTTGATGCATCAAAACTAAAATGAATCTAAATTCTAGAGACTAAAAATTATATTAACAAAAAAAAAATGGTTCGCAGTCGACGCCACTCGATTAAACATCACCAGGCAGACCGGAAAACTCTGGGTCGCCAGCGCGTTGGATCATCACTCGACGGCTCAACCCATGGGACAAAAGTATAATCCTCCGACGGTGGACTATGATTAAAGAGACCGATATTCCAACAAACATTCTCTTCGATATTATGATGACATGGTTCAACTTTCGTCTGTATATTGATCTCCATGGTAGAATTATAACTCTGGTGACTGGTATATTGTTAAGCGGAGACTTGTAGTTAATTTTTTTTTGACCTGAGAGACTTGTACTATCTCCGGTTCTTAATATAAGATCCCGTTTAATTTTTAGTTTGGTCCTAATTATAAGATCCCAATCCATTTTATCTCTCATATTTATGCATTTTTTTCCAAGATAGTCCTTCTAATAATGATAGTTCTAACCAACACACTTAATTAGCAAGGATATTTTAGGAATGACAACACTTATTTGTTACAAATAACTAACTTAATTTACTTCCTTAATCTCCTCAAATTAGTCAACTGGGTCTTATAATTAGGACCGGAGGTAGAAGTTAATTAAGGTCTGCTAAGGTCTTAAAAAGTCGGTTTCATAAATATTATATACTGTATTTTTTTTAAAAATAATTCCGATGAAAAGGGGGCTATTACATACTACTCCATCTCTCATTATAAGATCTTTTTAACTAAATTATATAGTTTAAGAAAATATTTAAAATTAATTAAAAATAATTAATATGCAGCAAATACAGTTTTTTTTTCAAATATACCTCTATATTTAAATAAATAAATGTGAGAGAGTAATAGTAAAATAAATAAAAAAATATTAAATATATTAAATTAGATGTAAAATAGATAATATCGTATTAAATACTGAGATAAATTCAAAAAATTTTTTATTAAAAAGATAAACTCATTAAAAAAATTAGATTTTAAAACAAGAGATAGAAGGAGTATATAAATGTATGTATATATGGGCCGCACAAACCATCGTTATGCGCGCGGCTCCAACTCATACCTGATCAGCTCCGAAGTGCAAAGCCATGGATCTCTTATCTTTGCTTTCCCTACTCTTCGTCTTCCTCATCCTTTTCTATCTCTCCCTTTTATTTGTCAAGTTTTTCAGAATATCCCCCGAGAGGGGCTTCCGAAACTACCCGTTACTTGGAACTTTACCAGATTTCCTGAAGAATCGCGAACGCTTCCTGGATTGGACCACCCAGGTTCTTCGTGACTGCCCCCCTAACACCGCCGTCTTTTTCCGCCCCGGCAAAGTCCAAGGCGTCATTACGGCTAACCCAGACAACGTCGAGCACATGCTCAAAACCAACTTCCCCAACTATCCCAAAGGCGAACGATTCATTAGCCTCCTCCATGATTTCCTCGGCACCGGAATCTTCAATTCCGACGGCGACCTCTGGAAAGTTCAGAGGAAAACCGCCAGCTACGAGTTCAACACCAAATCGCTTCGAAACTTTGTCATCGAGAACGTCACGGTCGAAATTCAGACCAGGTTGGTTCCGCTTCTCTCTCGGGCCTCAGACACCCACGGGGTTCTGGACCTGCAGGACATCTTGGAGCGTTTCGCTTTCGACAACATCTGCAAGCTCGCTTTCAACTACGACCCTGAGTGTCTAGGCGGCGAGGGAACCGGCGGAACGGAATTCATGTCGGCGTTCGAGGATGCCGCGACGCTGAGTTCCCGGAGGTTCATGTACGCTTTACCGGGCGTGTTCAAAATCAAGAGGTGGTTGAACGTGGGATCAGAGCGGAGGCTGAGAGAAGCAATCGTGACCGTACACGAGTTTGCGGATGAGATCATAAGGTCCAGATTGGAAGCCAAGGAAAGTAATCGGGATCTGGACTTATTGTCCCGTTTTATCGGAACAGAAGAGAGTTCTCCGGCATTTCTGCGAGATATCGTGATAAGCTTCATCCTGGCTGGGCGAGACACGACGTCGGCAGCTCTGAGCTGGTTCTTCTGGATACTCTCGTCAAGACCAGACGTGAAGCAAGAAATAAGAGACGAACTCAGAGCCACTCGCTCCCGAAACGGGAAGAAGAGAGGTGAAGCCTTTGGGTACGAGGAGCTGAAAGATATGAACTACCTACAAGCAGCCATTTCGGAAACGATGAGGTTGTACCCACCAGTACCGGTGGACACAAAAGCATGCCTGAAAGACGATGTGTTGCCGGACGGTACGGTGATTCGGAAGGACTGGTTCATATCTTACCACACATACGCCATGGGGAGGATGGAGAGCATTTGGGGAAAGGATTGCTGCGAATTCAAACCAGAAAGATGGATTGAAAATGGAGTTTACAGAGGCGAGAACCCGTTTCGATATCCAGTGTTTCATGCAGGCCCAAGGCTGTGTTTAGGCAAAGACTTGGCCTACATTCAGATGAAGTGCATAGCAGCTTCAGTGATGGAATTGTTTGAGATAGAGGCACAGAGCAAGGACAGGTGTCCCGACCACGTGTTATCCTTGACCTTGCGGATGAAAGGAGGCTTGCCAGTTGAGGTCGCCAAAGGGACATCTTGTACTATGAATCCTGATTTGCCCCCGTAGTCTCCAAAGACATATTGCGTACGTCAGCTATAATATTTCGTCGTTTACTCAGAATAAATGCCGTTGGTTTTTACACGGTTAGTATTGGAACGAGCTCTCTCAAAATAAAAGGGGTTCACCTACGACACTTTTATGCAGTTGTGGGACTGAACGGAAGAGGAACACGGAGCTGGTGGGACTGGAATCCTCGTTTTCGGTTTGATACTTTGCTTTTCTGCGTTGCCTTCTGCTTTGATGCGTTTGCTTATCTTGGCCTTTTGCCTAGTTATTTTATGGAATGAGTTCTCTGGGGGCAAAAAAAAAAAAAAAAACAACTTAGCCATTATGGATAGTTCACGGGGGAACAGCTTGCACAGAGAAAATTGTTAACCAATCGATGTGAATAGGTTTCATGAACACGGCATTAATTCAAATTGTTTAGTTTTGAGTAATTTAATATTAAATCAACTAGCATCATGTGACCCAGTTTGCTTACTCTCGGGGTTGACACTTGCCCTGCCATTGCCAAGATGCTTTTGATTTATTTTGTCGCATGATGCGTAAAATCTTGTAGTCTTCCTTTGAGAGAAATTATGGTGTGTACAAATAACTCAGCTAGGTTAGCCCATGACGCCCATTATGACATTTTTTGTTGTATGCTCATCTACTGTGCGGCATTGAAGTATTTGCTGAATAAACAGAGAGATCAATTTTTTGTATTTGAGCAAACCTTTATCAGATTCCCTTTGCTAGAGGATACTCTGGAACCTTAAAAAGGTATTATTACAGTCATTTAAAAGCATGAATACCAACCTTTTCAGTCATACAATTACTTATAACTTTATGTTATTCTGTTATCAAACCATTTGGTTTTGTTTAAATTTTAGAAATAGCAAACGACAACAAAAATTAAAAAGAAACAAGATTTTAAACTAACAGGTCTTGTTCATAAAATGCAAATTCTTCTGAGGGGCGGGATAAGGTTCCTTAGTCTAAATATTACATACACTTAAATTCTACACGTAAAGGTCTTGTCCTCAGTACACTACAGTAGAACAGAACCACGTTGTTATGTACAAAATTGGAGCTCAGTTTCCCTCATTTTCCTCTTATTCTGACTTGTTGGAGAAACTGAAGCATGAGTTAGATATTACATATTAGATCTCAATTGAAAACATTCTGTTGCCGGTCAAAGGATTTTGATCCGTAGGCAAATCACGCAGTCACGAGATGGAGAGGTGTGCGCGGGAGACCGCAAGAGTAAGTCACATGCTTGACGCTGTCTATAAGCACAACACAAAAATCCGAGAAAGTGACTTGTGTTGCATCATGCCATCCACATCACCATCTCCCACCTCTTTGGGATCAACAAGAACCGAAACCACCATGGAAGACATTGACTTGTTACCAGTGAGGTCCTCATTCTGGGAATTCTTCCATGTTCTTTACTGGGGTTGCGATCGGATCTGGCAAGGGAACTGGGAGGCCTATCAAGAAATCTTCTATTCCTGCTCTTGTTGATGCTTGTATCATTCTGGGGGTTAACTGCAGAAACATTAGCGACTGGCGATGCTGGAACTATGGCTCCGGGTGTTGGTGAGGCATCAAACTGGAAAACCTCTGAGCACATCCCAGAACTTAGCATTGGCCCTGCATCAGGAATCCAGGACCTTCAGTAATTGTGAGAATTATGATTACCAAAATAGACACGTAGTTCTCTTCGTTGCAGGAGCTTAGACACATTTAAAAGATGGAAAAAATCATTCGTCATGATGGCTTTTCACACTGTTCCAACAACGTCATAATGTTACTTGGAAAGCCTATACAGCAGAGGCTAACGACCACCTTGGGTACCAACATGACATGAATCCAAGGACAAATTAAAAAAGGAAAAAAAGAGAAAGAAAGAAATCAAGAAAGAAAGCAACCAAGCAATCTATATATAACACGTATATTCATTGAAAAAAAAAATGCAAAAGCAAACTCACCAGCAAGGCCTTCATGGAACCACTTTTGCATTTTACCATCAGTCGCAGGTTGACTTTAAATGGTCCTTCAAAGTCTCAGCTGAACCAGAGGCAAGAGCCTTCCGCTGTTCAGGCGGGCTCCTATACAGGTGAGGATGTGAATCTCTGTTTCTTCCAACTTCAGGAATAGCCAGAGCAGAATCCCAATCTTTAGAAATCGCCAATCCAGTTTCTCTCCTATTATCTCTGAATGAACAGTTTGAGATGCCTTCGCTTTCTCAGTAGCCAGAACAGAGTGGATTATCAAGTCCCATCAATCTTCACAAGCTTATCATTCGTGGAACGTACAGAGAAGCAAGAAGAGGCTCTGGTTCGCTAGCATTGCCCTTATGAACAGAGCCATCTGAGCCTGTTCTACATGGGGATCCCGCTGTTTATAGTTGTTTTCTAATTTGCGACCTTTCTCATATATTAGTCTATCAGAAATACTCAAATTCCTACTAGAGAATCCTACTGTCCTATCTCCTTCAGATCCATTCCTATAACCAATTATCTCCAAAACTTTTCCTCCGCGCTGACTATAAAATCTATCAGCAATAGAGATGGACCCTACCGGGAATATTGTCCCTAAATCTCCAAAATTATAATTGACAGAGGAACAAGTCCACCAAAAGAAATATGAAGAAAAACAAACCCAGGAAACTAATGCTGGCAAC